>NC_056749.1:242342983-242642983 GCF_019279795.1 Protopterus annectens | reverse complement strand
AGAATGTGTTAAAGAAAAATTGAAAGTTAAGTAGAAACAGTGCTGTGGCATGGAGGAAATATAACCCAGCTATCCTTGGTTTGATTAGCTTCAGCATCTGGCAGGGAGGGGATGGGTGTGCCTATCCCATGGAAGGGAGACATTGTCCATACAGAGGAGAAGCCCTCTGATAGAATAGATGAATGTGGGGGAAAATTATTTAATAAATCCTCCTGCAGCAGAAGCATGCTCTTAACATCTTCACTGACACCAGCCCTGAAGTCTGTGAGATGAAGGAAGAGCTGGTAGACCAATGGATGAGGGCACTGGGGCAGATAGAATATGAAGCAAAAAGGGGGGAAATGGAAGAAATTGGGATGACCATGCAGTCAGTGAAGCAGCTATTTTACTCCACCCCTACACTGTATAAGTGTAGTAGTAATTACCCATAGAGAGAAGAGAGGCATTTGACAATATCCCATATTCATGGATTAGACCGTGCTTAAAAATGTATGAGATACACCCTATACTGATTGATCACATTAAAGTGAAAAACCACTTTGCAGTTTATTTATTGATGGGGAAAGTCCACTGGGTCAGTAGCCCATTTTCAGTGGAGGCCTGGGGAGAAAAATCTCCACTACTAACTGATATACATAGTTAAGGCATTAAACACATTTTACAAAGTGGAGTAGAACATAGAGTTATTATATAGAAATACATATCAACAGTTTATCAAGTTTGTATACATATTTTAGGCAAAAGTTGCTCCGATTATCTCATGAATTAGCAGGGTGTGTTTAAAAGCCATTTTTAGATTTGATAGAGATTCAAACAATTTTGAAATGGTAGTATAGATAGAAATAATTGAAATGGCACTGGTTGGAGAGAAGGTGGCGGGAGGTAGTTCTGTAATAGTAGACAGGAAATGAGAGAAGAAAGAAAAAAGTGGCTTTAGAGAGATTGGAAATATGAAAGGGGAAATGGTGAGGAGAAAGAAGATTTTGGAAATATGAAAGGGAAAATGGTGAGAAAGAAGATTAGCATAGTGGCTGAGAGTAAAGAGAAGAAAGACAGGAAGTGGTTATTTATTGATAGAGAAAGAAGAAGGAAATAAGAGAAGATATGATAAAGGACATTATTGTTCCAGGGATAAACATTCAAAGGAGGCTGATCCAGGGTGCCACTTTGGTGCTCAGTTTGTTTTGCCCTTAATCCAAAATGGTCTACTTACCAGGTTAGGTCATGTTTTGGAGTGAGTGACTTGCCCCAACAAGTGTTGGATCAGTTGGACAGGAAAACAAGAAGTATGCTTCATGCTTATTTATAAAAAAAATCAGTGTACACCAATATTATATATTTCATTTTCTGAAGGAGGTGTGGGCCTCCGCAATATTGATTATATGTGTAGATCTACAATTGTAGGACTGTATACATATCTGCTGACCTCATAAGATTCGAGCATAATAAAAGTTTTAAAACATGGAGAGCAAGTCTAAGATGATTTCCATGCTTAGTTTATCAGAAGCATGTCGCTGTTAAGCGGGTATCGAAATCAAAACAGAGCTAGATAAAAATCAGGCAGCAACTGAGTGTGCTGAAAAACGAAAGAATATAAGGTGAAGGATCAGTTGAGAAGGTAAGAAATGTGGAAAAAAAAAAGTATAAATGTAGTTGTAAGTCTAGAAAACTTTTGGAACAACCTCCTGTTGATCAGGATTGAATGCAGGAATGGTTAAGAAGAGGTGAATTTAAACCAAAGGACACAAGGTTCATGTGGGTGGCCCATGATAGTAGACTAGGTACACGTTGGTTTACAAAGGTCATTGAACTTGTGGGAGAAACAGACAAATGTAGGTTTTGTAAAACAGAATTGGACTGTATATTGAAAAGCATAATAAAGGGGCAAGACTTGCATTGGGGATTGTGCAAAAATAATATTGGAAAAAAACACTGGAAATGATCCAGAAAGCCATACAGAAAATGGTTTATATCACATAGGATCACCCATTAGCAGCAGTTTAACAAAAAAAAAAAATATATAGATGTGAGAACCTGATAATAGTAGTTCATGAAAGGAAAACAAAAATAGCATTGATCATTGAAATTGCCACACCCACTGACTACAGTGTCTTATGTATAGAGAGACAAAAAGTTATAAAATACCAGGATTTGCAGGCAGAAATGAGGAAGAAGCATACCCAGAATTTTAAATAGTAGGAGGAGCAATGGCTTGTACTTTATAGCTCCCTACAAATTGCAAAAGGAGTCCTTACTGGACACATTGTGGGTGCTGCAAAGAACACTTCTGGCTAACATTAAAAATTGAAACAACACTAATTTCATAAACTTTAATCATACTTTGACTTAGGAATGAAGTCCATTCCCATCATGGTATTAAAAAAAAAAAAAGTTGGAGAAATTAAAAAAATACAAAAGGTTATGGATGGCAGTCGAAGAAGACCTGAAATATAAAGAGGGTGGCCTTGATAGTGGCACACAGCCTTCAAATCAAGCTAAAAGATAATTTTGCAGGTGTGAATAAATAATGCCACTGTAATATGGTACGTTAGCAAATGGACGGTACAAACTTTTTGTGCAGATTATCAAAGACAGATTAGGAAATAAATTTTCAATCCCAAATTACCCAAAGGGCAGTCTATCTCCTGTCTCACTTGAGCAGAGTGCTGGACCATCTAAGTTTATTCTTGCTGCAGATATCTATAAATGTATGTTACCCTGAGAATGATTTCTTCAGAGTGTTCTCATATGGCATGCCCTAGAAATAGACCTGTTTTCTTCTTTGAGTAACAGACATATCGGAAAGATTTGCTCCAGTGCACTAAATTTGGACAGTAGATGCCTTTTTCAAATGGGCAAGTCTCTTTATATATACACACTCCTTCCAATACCTCCTCTCCTGTGGGTGATCCAGAAATCAAGGGTAGAAGGGCCATCATTTTGGCTCAAACTGCATTCATTTTTCCTCTTCAGATGCCCAAGGTGAAACCTTACATTAATGCCATCTTTGTAAATGGATCCTGTAGTGCACAACAAGGCTCTGGTAAAAAAAGCTGGTATCAGTGAAAATTTGCTAACCAAGTTTATTGATGATTGCAAATCAGTTGGCATGTCACATTCTGATGCACACAATTTCCAGCAAGGGCTAGACCTGGCTATATACATGCATGGTATGTTAATCATGGATTTACCCTCTGTCCTAGGTAAATCCAACATCACTGTTGTTTACCATGAAAATAACTTTCACGTTAAATCTGTCAGATTCATCAGGAACTTAGATACCCATATTGAGAACAGACTGTGACCACACTGCCTTGCACAACTTGTATCTCATCAAGGAGCAACAAGTTATAGTCTCACTATCCCTCTCTTATATGAATATGATGCCCTTTTTGGCATGCTCCTCACTAAGCCAGCTTCAAAGACCTTGATGTTTTGTTGCCAGAAAGATCTTGGGTCTCAGTATCTCATTTACCCTGATAGGTTAAAAAGCTCTATCCCCCTACTTAATGTTTGTATACATTCATAAGGAGTAATGTATATTTAGCCATCTATGCTGTGAATGATTCCTCTTTTTTTTTTTAAAAAAATGCTTTCACCTCAACAGCACCATTGGTAACTCAGAAATTCAAATATATAATTGGAATGCTAGTCAGGAAAAGCTGACTCTATTTGCAGATATTTTATACCTGATAAAATCAGAAAAGGACATTTCAGTGTTCTGGAACATTTTGAGACCATTTCATATCTTTTTGGGATACAAAGTTCATGAAGCTAAAACAAAAGTTATAGTGGTAAGCTATGTACCTACTCACAAATTGGTTCAGCAATATCCATGTTTATGGGGACATGATAAAACGAAGTACTTAGGAGTATGGATTAAAAATGATTCCAGTGTGGCAGCTAAGGATATGTGAGAAGAGACAAAAGATAATATAAAAACTGAGAAACTTGAAGCTCTGTTATATAGATTTGGATAGTAAGATGCAAGTAGTTTAATATTTTTAGCCCTTTTAATCTCATGCATAGGTCACTCATATTTTTATCAACCAGAGGAGAAGTTGTGGGTAGCAATTAATAGAGAGTTGAAGAATTTGATCTGGGAGGGTAGGATAATAAGAGGCAAGTGGGGTAAGCTGATTCTTGAATTCATAGGTGTGTACTAGGCCAATGGCCCTGGAGTCTTTACAAGCCTAGCCCATAAAAGTGCCTTGGCATGCTGCCGTTAGTTCCCGGTGCCTCTATCAAGTAGAGCCACTGGAGTGAACTCGCTATTTCTTATCCACTCATCTAGATTTCTCTTGAAAAGGGCCAGTGAGGTGCTCTGCTTGACATGCATGGGAAGTCTATTCCAGAGCATGGGTAGTCTCTGGGTTATGAACCTGTCCCTCCAGCATGATGTTCTTCGTCTTCCATTGCTGCAGTCCTTACTATTGGGTATAGTCCGCATCCAGTCGGCCCGAATACCAGAGTATAAGGCTGACGTCGGTCAGGGCGCATTAGACTGACGTCAGTACGTCAGGGTACTAATGCGCATGACCGGCGTCATATCCTCAGTCTTTTTTGCCGCGTGATCCGATGCAGAAGCAGTTTTGCGAGTGCAGGTTGGCGTTCTGAAATATTTCCGAAACCGGAGTTTCAGACCGAATCAGAGTTGGCTAAGTACCCCGTTGGGGAACATTTTGGTTTTCTTGCCTCAGTATTTAACCGGATGTCAGAAAAGTGAATAACTGTATTTCTTGTGGGAAACAAATACCTCATAGGGATTACCATACATTATGTATACCTTGTGTAGGGCCTGCGCACGGCGTTGTTGGTTGCCGCTCTTGTGCTAAGTTTAACAAACGCACTATTAAGAGGAGGTTAGACTGTGCCAGATTAGTGTTTGGGAAGCGTTGCAATTATAAAATGCCGTCGGATGCTCCGACACCCGCTTCATCCAAGAAGCGCAAGGACAAAACAGCGAAGCCTAGGGTTGATGAACCGGCAGTCCCAGACGTCGGTTCTTTAGATGGCTCAGTGGAGCCAGAGGTTTTGCCAGGAGTTTCTATAGAGTCTCAGGCAGAAACTTTACTGTTACAGGATGTACCCTCTCAGGAGGCAGGCCAGGCTGAGGGGGCTTCTCAGGTAACTATTCTTCCCTCTCTTCCCAAAGTAGTTAGAGCCTCTCCTTCTGTTGCCAAAACTTCTTTTAGAGGTAGGCCAACTTCAGCTTCAGTAGGGGCTTCTCCTAGCCTTCGGGTTCTGTACCTAAGAAACATATGCTTAAAATGGCAGAAGATTTGATTACTATGATTAGAGGTTCTATGGGCCCTCCTGATAAGAGGCCTAGAGTGGAACCAGAGTTTGACAGTTTTGAACAGGGTTCAGGGGCTTCTGAATCTTCTGCGGAAGATTTGCAGGAGTATCCTCATTATTCTGATTCTGATGTGGATGATGCCACTCCTTGGCTTCTCCTCCTGAGGATTTTTCATTTTCAGAGACTCTGCATTCCATGAGGGAGCACTTTAAATGGGAAGGCCAGGATTACTCTGATTCCAGGAAGAGGCTTAGGGAATTCTTGTTTTACCCCAGCATAGGCCCTTAGCTATACCTCCTGTGTTGAATGTGGTGGAAGATGTTTTGCAGAGGCTTCCCTGAACCCTGATTCTTTGCCTCCTGCTCCTGTTAAACCTGATAGGTACTATAGGGTGCCCGAAGCTCATAAGTATTTGTTTAAGAGTCCTAGGGCGGACCCAGAAACTGTTTCTCAGGGGCCTAAAGGTGTTAAGGCCTCTGTGGTTAAAAATCCTGTTCCCACTGACAAAGAGGCAAGGGCATTAGATAGGTGGGGTAAGAAAGTGTATACTTCTTCCACTCTAGCCATGAGGCGTTGAATTGTCAGTTTCACATGCTGAAATTTCAAAATTATCTCCTTTCACAATTGAAATCTAAGGTGGATGCTTTGGCGGAAGGTATTGATTGTAAAGACTTGCTGGATTTAGTTTATGTGTCTGAACAAGTGGGCAAGCATTCTTTGCAATGTGGTTTTGATGCTGTGCAGGCCTCCTCGAGGGTGGCTGCCACTAGTTCTGTTCTTCGCAGGCATGCCTGGTTGAGAGATCAAAATTTGGCTGAGCATGTTAAGACAAGGATTTTGGATGCTCCTTTACAGTCTGATGTGTTGTTTGGTTCACCTGTGGAAGCAGTTTTAAAGAAAATGGAGGACAAAGCTAAGTCTATGCAAACTGTTAAAGATTTTTGCAGGTACAGCCACCAAGTTTAGTAGAAATTGGCCTGCTAAGGGGTGGACATATCCTGCTTATGATTCCCAGTCTAGGGGTAGGTCTAGACGTGGTAGGGGCAGGGCTCAAGGTTCTTTTAGGCCTAGAACAGGGAGTTCACCTGCTCAGACTTCTGGTGAGGGCAGGGGTCAGTCCTTTCGTAAACAGACCCAATGACCTGCCTTTTCAACTGCCAGTAGATTCTCGTCTGGCAGCTCCTTTGGAAGGACAACTGTCTCTTTTCAAAGGAAATTGGGATTTAATTACTCAAGACAGATGGGTGTTGGACATCATTCTACCAGTCCCTGTGTCAGAAAGGGGCCTAGGATTTTATTCTCGCATGTTCCTAGTACCAGAGAAGGGGAACACGTGGAGACTGCTTTTGGATTTATCTCTCCTCAACACTTATCTGGACATTCCCAAGTTCAAGATGTTGACGTTACAACAGCTTTTACCCCTGCTGGGCAAAGATCACTGGATGGTAACTTTAGATCTCAAGGAAGCTTACCTTCATGTGCATATCAGGCTAAGTTACAGGAAGTATCTGCGGTTTCAAGCTGGAGATTCTCATTATCAGTTCTCTGCATTGCCCTTTGGCTTATCTACTGCCCAGAGTATTCACAAAGGTTCTGGCTCCAGTGATAGCTTACTTCAGGCTACAAGGACTTCAAATCTATCCTTATTTAGACGACTGCCTGATTCTGGCTCAAGAAAAGGAAGACCTTCTACAGCATCTGGAATATCTTATAGCAGTGCTAAGATGCCTAGGGTATTCTGTGAACGAAATAAAGTCCAGTCTAGTACCCTCTCAAGACATGTGCTTTCTGGGTGTGAGACTGAATACAGCAGCCCAGATGGCCTTTTAACCCCGGACAAACAAAAGAGTCTGTCACTTTACTTCCATCAACTATCTCATCAGTCCGTGCTGACTGCAGAGACAGTCCTTCAAGCATTAGGGTTCATGGCATCTTATATTCTGGTGCTTCCCAATGCCAAACTGCATATGAGGAAGTTACAATGGTATCTCAAAATGTATGGACACAGCACTGCCAGGATTTAGACACTGTCATTCAAATAATACCTTGCCTTCAAAGAGTATTTTTGTGGTGGGCTCAGGAATGTCACCTAAACAAGGGACTCTCTGTGACCCGGCCAGAGGCGAGTCAGATTTTACCGACAGATGCCTCAGACATTGCTTGGGGAGCTCATCTAAATGTAAAGTGGATACAAGACACGTGGCCTGCCAGACTACAGCATCTACATATCAACATAAAGGAGATGTTAGCAGTCCAGTTCGCATTGCTGGCTTTCAAGGAGTTACTTCTTCCAGGGCAGGTGTTGATTCTAACAGACAACACAACTGTCATGTGGTACTTCAACAAACAAGGGGAACACATTCTTATCCTCTATGCAGGCATGCAATGATTTTATGGGAGACTGCGCTACGCTTGCACCTAACTCTTCAGGCAAGGTTTCTGCCAGGAGCACAGAACTCCTTAGCAGATGTGTTAAGCAGACAAATCATGGATCCCCACAAGTGGAAACTGGATCTTCATGTATTTCAGAAATTGACAGTGTCATGGGGAACTCCAGACATAGATCTGTTCGCTTCTCCACTAAACCACCAGCTGCCACAGTTTTGCACAAAGGGGTTTCATCACACAGCTTGGAAAGTGGATGCTCTGTCTTTCAGTTGGACAAACCTTCATCTGTATGCCTTTCCACCTCTGCCTCTTCTTCCAAAGGTCAGACAGGACAGGCCAAGGATGATTTTGATAGCTCCAGATTGGCCTCGGCAACACTGGTACCCTCTACTACGGAGTCTGGTAAAGAAGCCTCCATGGCCTTAACCTTTGATTCCACATCTGTTATCCCAGCAGGACGGTCATCTGCTCAATGTCAAGCTTCACTCTCTTCCTCTGACAGCCTGGCATATTCTGTGTTGAAACACAGCAGGTCTCAACTTCCTCAACAAGTTTTAAATGTGATTATGGAAGCTAGAAGACCTAGTACAAGGAAAGTGTACGCAGCAAAATGGAAGAGATTTTTATTTTGGAGTAAAGCAAAGAATTTGGAGATTTCTGAGCCTAATTTGAGTATGGCTCTTCAATATCTTACTGAGTTACTGGACAAGGGTCTGTCCTTCTCTTCCATCAAGATTCATGCTGCAGCAATCTCAGCTCACTATGATTGTGACCCACCATTGTTTTCGCATCCTTTGTTCAAGCAGTTTCTTAGAGGGGCTAAGAATATAAGACCCCACGTAGAGCTCCTACTCCTGCTTGGGATCTCAATTTTGTGTTGGAAAAACTTACTCTACAACCTTTTGAGCCTGCGGCTACTGCTGAATTGAAATATTTGTCATGGAAGACTGCTTTTTGTTGGCTATTACTTCTGCAAGAAGGGTGTCTGAGTTGCAGGCCCTTATGGCAGTCGAGCCCTTTTGATTTTCCATAAGGATAGGGTATCATTACGTACTAATCCTTCCTTTATGCCTAAGGTGGTTTCTAGTGTGGCTTTAAACCAAACTATTCATTTGCCTACCTTTTATGCAGACCCCAAAATAAAGGGAAAAGATTTTGCATACTTTAGATGTACACAGGCAATTGCGTTATTACTTAAGCAGGACTAAGGATTTTAGGCAGTCTCAGCAGTTGTTTGTTTCTTTTGCTTTGAGTTCGCAGGGCAAGCCTGTGTCAAAACAAACTATTTCTAGGTGGATTGGCTTTTGCATTGCATTTTGTTATTCCCATCATGGCAAGGAAGTTCCAGCTGGGATTAGGCCTCATTCCACTAGGGCTACTGCCACTTCAACAGCATTTCTACGGGTGGTGGCAACTAAGGATATTTTGGAAGCAGCTACTTGGAGTTCAGTGCATACTTTCTCTAAGCATTATCACCTTCCTATCTACTCTAAGTCTAGGGCTGGTTTTGCCACAGCTGTTTTGCAAGGCATGTTGTCAGCTCCTGCTTCTTTATGATTTGCCAGCCTCCCTTACCTCTGCTTTGGGATTCTACCCAATAGTAAGGACTGCAGCAATGGAAGACGAAGAACATAGTACAGTTTTGTACCTACCATAAATGTAGATGTTCGAGGATTCCATTGCTGCAGTCCAATTACCTCCCTCCTTCCCTCTGTGTTTAGGGGTGGTTGTGTAGGTGATTTACCTGCTTATATTTTTGTATATATTGTTCATGTTTTGGTGCAGGTATTTTGGGCCTTGTCTTTTTAGGTTCTTCTGACATCTGGGGCAAGAAAAGACTGAGGATATGACGCCGGTCATGCGCATTAGTACCCTGACGTACTGACGTCAGTCTAATGCGCCCTGACCGACGTCAGCCTTATACTCTGGTATTCGGGCCGACTGGATGCGGACTATACCCAATAGTAAGGACTGCAGCAATGGAATCCTCGAACATCTACATTTATGGTAGGTACAAAACTGTACTTTTTGTTGATTGTGGTAATGAGGTTGCGGTCCCTGAAGTGTGTGGTGTGGAGGGATTGGGATTTCTTTAGGTGTAACATTTCTAACAGGGCTGGGTCAGACATGGCTTTGTAAGTCAAGCAGAGATTGCCTCATAATAGATGATATGAGATAGAGAAAAGCTGGAGTTTTTTTGAGTCTGTCCATGCAGAACATGTGTTTAAGGTCTAGGATCCTCTCTGTGAGGTACTTTTGTGACCTTTCCAGCTGTTGCAGGTGTACAGTGAGGTACATGCCAAATGGGGCATTATACTCAATGACTGGTCTAATGACAGAAGAGTAGAGAGAGATGATCTCTTTCTTCCTGGATGCAAAACCCTTGAGATGTGCCACATAGAAGGACTTTCTGACCACAGTAGCAGTGTGGTGGTTGGAGAGGTTGCTGTTAACCTGTGTCCCCAGATTTATTATAAAGCCTTCAGTGGGCTATCATCAATGTAGTAATTAGTGGGAACTGAGCTTTTCCCAAAGGGAATGACAATGCAATTTTTGGCATTAAGCTTAAGGCCATGGTATTAACACCAGTCGTTGGTCTCAGAGAGCCCTCTCAGAAGGATGTCTACATCACTTGGGGAGTTAATAATGGCTCCCAGCTTGCAATCGTCGGTGAGCTTGGTCAGGCAGAGTCCCTCCGTGTTGACCTGGACTTCTGAGAAGTAGATGCCAAATGGGAGAGGACCCAGGATCGATCCCTGTGGGACTCCACTCGTGACTGGTTGGCAGTCTGACTTGGAGCCTGCTACTTTCACACTGTGGGTTCTATCTGTGAGCCAATTTGCAACCCACCTAGTGATATAGGGGTTGATGCCTAGTTTGAGGAGTCTATCAATAATTCCTGAGTGGTGAATGGTATCTAAGGCTTTGGCCAGATCAAGGTAGGCTGTATGAACTGCCTTGCCCTCATCCACAGCTCTGGTGACGGACTCAAAGAAGTCAACCAGGTTGAGCAGGTATGATCTACCATTCACAAAATCAAATTGCATGGGATCGAGTTTGGAGATTCCCTGTATCCTTGTTAATTAGATCCATGATGATGCATTCCATACCCTTACATATCAGACTTATCATGCTAATGGAGCAATAATTCCCAGGGTCTATAGTCACTCTACCTTAATGGAGAGGAATGACTGTAGCAGTGCACCATTTTGTAGGGACTAAGGCTGAGGTGAGGCTGTGATTGAACAGGGCACACAGGTGTGGTGCCAGTTCACTTTGTAGTTCATGTAGAACACAGCCAGGGATATTTTCAGGTCCTATGGAAGCTGTATTCTTGGCCTTGGACAATGCAGCTTTAACCTGTGCTGCAGTAATGCTGGGTGCCTGGCATTCTTCGGTGTTCTGATTGGACCTTTAGTTGGAGAGAGAGAAGGGGGGGGGGGTAAAGTTGGCACTGAATCTGTCAGCCAGTATGTTGGCAATATATCTTGGCTGAGTATATGCAGTAACTCAGAGAAAATCTGGGTGTTGCCATGGAGATTCTTGATATAACTGTAGAAGTCTTTGTGGTGGTTTTTAGTCTGCTTTAATTCTGCCTTCATAGCTAGTTTTAGAGGTTTTGTTGACATTTCTCAACTTTTTGTTGAGGCTAATAAAGGAGTTTTTTTCCAGTCTTGAGACTTCACCTTTTTCTGCAACAGTTTCGTCCTTCTGTTGTAGAGTTTGTTAATGGCAGGGACCACCAGATTGACTTCCTTTTTTTGGAGGAGACCGTCTTGGTTCTGTTGGGTATGGCTAGTTACATGCATTTATGTATGTGTTCGTACAGTGCATTGGTGGTCATGCACCTATTTCCCATTTGCATGGGTGCAGTGAAGTTAGTCACCTTTGTTTTTTAGGAGCCCAAAGTCAGCTTTGGAGAAGCTTTTCATGGTGCTTACCTTTGCTGGTGGTGTGGGTGAGATGGGGATTTCCATGGTAATTAGTTTGTGGTCTAATCTAACCAGGGAGGAATTGACTATTGGTGTTGAGCAACAGTTGCCTATGTTAGTAATAACCAGGTCAAGGATGTTGCTTCCTCTAGTGGGGGTAAGAATGTGCTGGTCCAGCGCATTGGAATCCATGAATTCCAGGAAGCGTTGGGCAAGTGTATTGGTGCACGAGTAGTTTTCCCAGTTGATGGGAGGGGTAGTTGAAGTTACCCAGTATGAGAGTGTTGGGTTGGACCCTAATAGTTTCCAACATGCTTAGGAATGTGGATAGTTTCCAACATGCTTAGGAATGTGGAATGAGAGTCTTGGGGCATGGTTGGGGAACTGTAGCAGGGTATGACATGAATCGCTGTCTTACTCACTGTTAGTTGTACTTGAGGTATCTCCTATGCATTATGCTGGGCTACTAGTCTGGAGATGTGCATATCCTTTATGAATATGGAGACACCACTGCCTTTTGGAGCTTTGGTCCATTTTCTGTGGTGGAAAGGTATGGAATGAGTTATAGCCTGGTAGTGCAGGGTTGCTTTTTGCTGCTTTAAACCAGATCTCCGTTACAGCACAAATGTCAATGTTCTCCATTTTAAGGAGTGCTTCGAGTGAGTGCATCTTGCAATTTAGACTTCTAGCATTTAGCAGTGTGACCTTCAGATTGCATTTATTTATAGCTGTTACAGTGGTAATTTGGTCTTTGGAACACCGCCTAAAAAGGCACTACAGGGGTGGCAAGAGCCAGAGACAGTATCCAGAAACCTAAGGGTGACAGATGCAGGCCATCTCTGGCAAAGCATAGAGGTCTGTCAATCATGTCATACCAAGCTGACAGATACTGGATCCCCTTAGAATGACACCAGGAACTTAGCCAATTGAAGTCCATCATTTTCTGCTTGTACTGCAGTATCATTCTGGGTGATGGTAGGGTGCTGCTCAGGGCTAGAGTCATACCTGACTGGGCCACATAATCCGAGAGCTCCTCCATGTAGTCCAGAGAGGTATGTCTCAGATCATTCGCACCCACATGGATAATGACAGAGTCATACTTGTTGTGGAGTGGCCTGAGTGCATGTGCTATGTGTCGGATCCTGGCAGCCGACAGACAGCTGACTGTTACCTTTTTCTTATTCAACCTGAGTGGGACATCAATGTGCCTCATTATTGAGTCACCTATGATTAGTGTATTGGGCAAGCTATTTTGCCTTAGGGGCTTAGGTTGAGGGGCACACAGTGTAGGTGAGTTATGTGTCTTGTGATTTGTGCTGTGTTGTGGTGGCTGAGTGCATTTCTGATTTGGAGGTCGTTGGTGTTTGGGTAGATTTCTATTGAGAGCCTCCGTGAAGGTGGGTGTGTGGTTTGTGTTTTTATGTGAGAGCTGTGATGGTGGGTATTCTGGAGGGCTGTGTGGTCCATGTGGTGTGGTGTAGGTGTTGAACTTTTCCTCTTAACCAGCTATTCTGATCTTGGCTGGAGAGTGCATGTCTTCCAGTTTGGATATATGTGTATCTCTCACAAGTTTGAGTGTTGGGAGGTAAGAGGAGAGGGTTGTCTGTGTACATGAGGCAGTTGCTACACTGCCTCAGAATGCCCAAGTTCACCAGGTTAATAGGAGAAAGCACAGGGAACTGACCTTTAGACATGCCAGGAGGGATGGTCATTATTATTAAGTACTGGAGCTGTTTTCTTATAGGACATTTAGTGCTGTTAGCACTTGTGTGCTACAATAATTGCTACAAGGAACCAGATGACATACTAGGCAAATAAGCTAGTTAAATGCAATAGAGAAGAGAACTAACAAGATCCAAGGAAAAAATTTGAAGAGCAGACTTTCTGGCACTGGTAATAGTTTACTCTAGTTTAGTGGTGCTGCACGACACACAAACCCATGTAAACATGGACTTTTAAAGCAGGAGGTTGAGAGGGAGCTGGAAACCAATCCTCTTGTAGTAGATAGGCTACCTAGTGCTTACCACTCTCACTGATAAGCTGAGAGGCTTCCCTCTAACACAGAAAGGTCTGGGAAGCTCAAACTACAATACAGCAAATTTGTATCTGGATTACTCCAGTAAAGGAAAGGCAGTCAAACACGCTATAACTTTTTTTTTAATATAACAATAGCAAATTGATTTAAACAAATTAACTAGTAAAAAAAAGCTCAAAACTGAGTCCTGTTCTAGCAGTCTTTAATCTGACAAGTTCTAACTGCACACTCTGCCACTAGGGTGCAGGGGAACTTTCTCCATAAAAAGATGACCTGGATTAGTGCTCAAGTTATACAAACAAAGCTAGATTCAGCAGGTCTGAATCTAGTCTATGCTTCAGAAAACAAGGTGCACCAATTTCAGAAAGAAACAGTTCAAATAGGCAGGCACAATAAGCCTTTAACCAGAAATTCCCAACTCGGAAGGGCAGAATCTACCCTCTCCTCCCTCAAGAGTGCAGACCACAAACCTTTTTAATGCAAAATAACTGCCCTGAAGCCCAAGTGCTTAAACCAGAACTAATACACTTGCAGAATAACAGACACAAAGCCTTCAATCAGCAACTCCCAACTTAGAAGGAAGTAAGCTACCTGTCCTGCCACAGGCGTGCAAACTACAAACTTTCTTAATGTAAAACTGGTCTGAAGCCCAAGTACATTAGAAGAACAGTTACAATTTAATCAGGCTACTAACAAGCAGTAATAAATGCACCAAAATAAATGTAATTGAGTACTTTTAAGAACAGGCAGCAAAAGCAAAATAATGTAGGAAGAAACACAAATACAGTAAAAGCAGATGAATAAAGTTCAAATAAATTTTTTTGGTCAAGTGGGAAGGGAAGAAACATGATAATTTAAGGTTGATACACTAAGGGGTGGGCCTTCCCAAATGATCTTTCTCTACTCAGTATAATAAGCTGATGAGATCGGACTGGGAGGAGTGTCCAAAATTAGATTTATAGTATGGGTGGGCAACTCAAAAGCCACCAAATTTAAGAACACAACAATGACTGGGTGGTTGGGGAACTCTTAAAACTCAAACAGAACAGAAAACTTAAAACAAAAAAAAAATGTAATACTAGAATAAGATACAAAATAGAAGTGATCAAACCTTAAATAAAGAGATGAGTGATACTCAGAACAATGCAGACCACACAAACACTTCAGATATTTCTAAATAAAATAGCAATGCTGTCTTTCAGCTCCTCCCACTAATTAACTGATGCAATTCACAGTTTGCAAAGGAATTCTTGGCAACTTTTTTTTTAAACTGACCCTAGCCAAGAACTCTTAAAACTCCAACAGAACAGACAACTTAAAACAAATGTAATACTAGAATGAGATACAAAATAGAAGACATCAAACTTTAAATAAAGAGCTTCTAATCAAAATGAAATGCAGCTAGATTAAGGTGGATTGGGATTACCCAATTTAAAGGGGTATATCAGAGCTACACTGTTAAGGCTCTTATACATAGCAAAAGCAGAAACCTATAATTCAAAGTGGAAAGGGATGATAATGAAATGGGGGGAAGCTCAAGGAAGGAGAGACTGGGACTTTTGATGGAGCTCTTTAAGGAGAATAACAATAATCGTACAGAATACTATATTCATAAAGTATTCTAAAATGTAAGCCAACATGGGAATGTAGAAATGAGATTCTGCCAATAGGGATGACTGCAATTAGGGATACAGACAATAGGCAAGAGGCGATAGGAATTTTTTTGGAGAAAACTGGCAAAGCAACCAAGGTACTGGGAGCAGATTGCTAGACAGGGAAAGGTAATAGAATGGAAAGACCACAAAAATGTATTTGGACTACAGATCAGAGATTGCCTTCCCTATCAAGGATTGATAGAGTATAGGCAAAGAAAAAGAAATGTCGGGGGGGTTAGAACAGAACCTGCTGTTAAAAAGGAATAATTAGTAGAGCATATAAAATGATGCATAATAAATAGATAAATTAATCAGAGGTGGTTAGAAAGGATTGGGAAGAGAGATTGGATAAGCAATTCACAAAGATACAATGGGGGGGGGGGTAATATGCAAGTCTCCCAAATATGCAACACAAACTAGAAGATTTAGGATTTTTCCTTGGGAATGTTTACATAGGTATTTTTATAACCTAAGTAGACTCCAGAGAGTTTTTCCTCAGGTAGACAGCAAATATTGAAGGTGTAATGGGGGAAGAAAGAGTCACTTGGGAACATATTATCTGGGAGTGCAGTGGGTTGGTGGACTTTAAGGATTCCCTGCAGAATGCACTATCAGAGATGCTGGGTGGGCAGACTGGTGTGATGAGGGAAATTAATTTTCTGAGCTATTATACAGAGTAGGAATTGCCTAGACATAGTAAGGCTTTACTGAGTATAAAAAAAATAGCACCATTGGTAAAGTATACACCCACTCTAAAGATCTAAACCTATACTACGGTATCAATAGTGGATTGTGTGACAGGTACCTACCGATATGTATTAATCTTTTCTGGTACATCAAGCAGAGATCTTCCTCAGGAACCTGTAAATACCACTCTGCATGACTGTATAGGTGATCATAACTTTTCACCTGGAATATGTGGAGAATGGGGGACATAGTCTCCCACCAGTACTGGGTAATGTGGTTGAACTTGGGTGGCTGTAAGTTTGGTTAGAACCTGTAATTCCAGAACACCACAACCTAGAGAGAGACTGCCTGTAAAACCCCCTGGCCAACTGTTAAACACTTTTTCAAGGTAATCCTTTATCTTTGACCACACAGAAAGGCTGGCTGTGTTCTGTGGGATTTAAGTTATACCCTGGAAAAAGCAGACAGATATCTTTTGAACCTGCTGCCTCAGCCACCCAACATGGAACACAACTTTGTTACTGGCTATCACATCAGGAAAATTTCAAAACTACAGGCACTTGTGTGGAACGTGTTTTAACCTGCAATAAAGACAGGGTCCCTGTTAAAAATAACCCACCTTTATGCAGAAAGAAGTGACTGAACTCAACCTTAAAGTATCCCATTTCCTGTTTTCTATCGTAATCTCCAAACAAAGAAGAAAATATAGTTCCCTAAATGTGCACTGGCAACTGAGATACTTCCCAGAAAAAGAAAAAAAAAAGCATCAAAACCTCAGATCAGTTGCTTAAATTAAAATAATTATGATTCTTATAGTAGCCATTATGACCTTCAAGTCAATCTGCATCTCATATTCAGGGACCTTGCATCTGAAGAATAATATTATGGGGACTTAGACTGGAATCATATTGATTCAACATCAGTAAGAAAATTATTCACAATATATTTCAGGAGCAACACTTGCTTCAGATTGTAAAAAAAAAAAAAAAAAAAAAAAAAAAAAACCTTTTTGCATCGTGCAGCACTGCGGGGCTACGGTTAAACTATTCCACGTGCCAGAAAGTCTGCTCTTCAAATTTTCCCTTAGAACTAGCTGGTTTCTCAGTAGTAGCACTAAAATCTGAACCCCTGTGACTAGCACTTGCTCTAGAACCTGCTGGAAAGCACTAGGAAGCCTTAAACTGATACAAGCACTCAGCTCTCCTTGTTAATAAAGAGAAATTAATCGTAGGCACTAAACAGCCTATAATTGCAAAGTACCTTGCAAAGGTAAGGGAAAACAGCTCTTGTACTTTACAAAAAAAAAAAAAAAAAAGCACCTAAACAGGCATGCCCAAGAGTCAGCTTCCGGTAATTTCTCCTGTCCACCTGGTGAATCTCGGCATACTGGGGCAATGTAGCAACTGCCTCATGTACACAGACAACCCTCTCCTCCTACCACCCAACACTACAACCTGTGAGAGATGCACTTACATAGCCAAACTGGAAGCAAAGCGCTCTCCAGCCAAGATTGTGCTAGACAGTCAAGAGGAGGTCAACACCTGCACTACACCTCAAGCAATACATAGCCCTTCAAAACCCATACCATCAACACCCACACATAGCAACACTAAACCCACATATGCGGATGCCCTTAATATTAACCTGCCCAAGCAACAAGGACCTCCGAAGCTGAAATGCAAACAAACCAATCACAACCAAAGTGTCACATAGTTCACAACACCCATGTACCACCCAACAGCAGCCCCTAAGGCAAGACAATGTACCCAACACTTTAGTCATAGGTGACTCTATAGTCAGGCACACTGATGTCTCACTCACCAGGCTGAACAAGGAGAAAATTACAGTCAGCTGCCTGTCGTGTGCCAGGATCCGCCACATAACGCATGCACTCAAGTCACTCCACAGCAAGTACAAATAGGACTCTGTCATTATCCATGTTGGAGTGAATGACTTGAGATGTACCTCCCTGGACTACATGAAAAGAGATATGAAAGAGCTCTCGGATCATGTGGCCCAGACAGGTATGACCCTAGCCCTGAGTAGCATCCTGCCTTCACCCAGAATGATACCACAGTATAAGGACAAAATGATTAACTTAAACAATAGGCTAAGCTTCTGGTGTCATTCAAAGGGGATCCAGTATCTGTCTGCCTGGGACGACATGATCGACAAACCACGATGCTTTGCCAGAGATGGTCTGCACCTGTCACTCCCGGGATTCAGATTACTGGCTAAAGCTCTTGCCACCCCTATAGTGCCTTTTTTAGGCAAGGTTCAAAGGACAAAACCACCAATGTAACAGATACAAGCATGCAAAATCTGAAGGTAATGCTACGCAATGCTAGAAGTCTAAACCTCAAAATGTATTCTCTCGAGGCACTCCTAAAAATGGAGAACATTGAGTTCTGTGCATTAACTGAGACTTGGTTCAAGACTTAGAGAGTACCCCTGCAATACCAGGCTACAACTCTTACCACACTTTTCGACCACCAAACCAAGACCGAAACACTAAAGGTGGAGAAGTGTCCTTATTCACACCTCCAAGCTAGTTGCCCAACACAAAGCATCTGAAATTCTCCAGGTGCAACTAACACTAGGTAAAACTTCAATCCAAATTGTAGCTTGCTACAGATCCCCCACCATGCCCCAGGATTCTCACTACACCTTTCTAAACATACCAAACACCATAATACTGGGTGATTTCAACTACCCTGCCATTAACTGGGAAAACTACTTTGATACCAACACCTTTTCCCAACAGTTCTTGGAATTCATAAATTCCAACACCCTGGTTCAACTAATTCATTCTCCCACCAGGGGCTCTAATATCCTAGACCTGGTCATTACCAACATGGGAGATAGATGCTCCACACCAGTGGTCACCCCCTCATTGGTCAGGTCTGACCATAAACAAATCACCCTTGACATCCACATCCCACCCCCACCCCCCAGTAAGGAAACCTCTGTGAAAAAACTTCTCCAAAGCCAACTTCATGCTACTAAGTCAGAAGTGACAAACTTCATGGCACCCATGCAGATGGGAGCTGAAAGTTCAACTGCTGAATCCTACACTAAGGCACTGTACGAGCACATCTACTTGTGCCTGAATCATGCCAACCCAAATAGAACCAAGCCACTCTCCTCCAAAACAAAGGAAGCCAATCTGGTGGTCCCCAGCCATAAACAAACTATAAAACAGAAGGAAGAAATTGTTGCAGAAAAGAGGAAAATCCTAGGATGCAAAAAACTCCCTTACCAGCCTCAGTAAGAAGCTGAGATCCTTCATAAAATCCTCCAAAGCTAATTACGAAAATAAAATTTCCAAAGATTCCAAAGACAACCACAAGGTGTTCTAAAGTTATGTCAAGAATCTAAATGGCAATCTGCTCTGAGCTACAACAGAATGGCATTAAATACACTGATTCCAAGGATATTGCCAATATCCTGGCAGATCGATTTAGTGCCAACTTCACCCCCCTCTCACCCCCTAAAGGGCCCATCTCAGTACCAAAAGATTGCCAAATCCCAGCCACACAGGTAGAAATGGCACTCTCCAAAGCTAAGAATGCAGCATCCATGGGACCAGATGACATCCCGGGGTGTGTACTACATGAACTACAAAATGAACTGGCACCTCACCTAAGTGTCATGTTTAATTATAGCCTCACCTCAGGCTTCGTGCCCACTGAGTGGTGCACAGCTACAGTTATCCCACTCCACAAGGGGGGATCCACCTTGGATCCCGGGAACTACTGTCCCATCAGTCTGACAAGCCTAATCTGCAAGGGCATGGAATGCATTATCATGGAACTTATAAACAAAGACATTGGCAAACTTCAAACACTGTTCCCCACACAGTTTGTGTTTGTGAAGGGCCGATCTTGTATCCTGAACCTGATTGACTTCTTCAAATCAGTCTCCAGAGCTATGGACGAGGGTGTGGCAGTCCACACAGCTTATCTGGACCTTGCCAAGGCCTTCGACACCATCCCCCACTCTGGAATCATAGATAAACTTACTAAGCTGGGTATAAATCCCTACGTCACTCGATGGGTTGCCAACTGGCTTACTGACAGAACCCAGACTGTAAAAGTAGCCCACTCCAAATCCAGCTCCAGACAAATGGAGTACCTCAGGGTTCAGTCCTGAGACCGCTCTTGTTTGGCATCTACTTCTCTGAAGTACAGGCCAACACTAAGGGACTCTGGCTAACAAAGTTCGCAGATGACTGCAAACTGGGAGTCATTACTGAATCCCCAAATGATGTGGATATTCTACAAAAGGGCCTTACAGAAACAGTTGCTTGGTGCCAGAGCCATGGGCTCAAGCTTAATGCCAAGAAATATATAGTTATCCTCTTTGGGAAAAAACATGTACCTATGAATTACTACATAGGTGGCAGGACACTAATCACCAAAAGTGTGATGACAGACTTAGGGACACAGGTGGACAGTGGTCTCACCTTCAATAATCACATCACCACAACAGTCAGGAAATCCTTCTATGTGGCACACCTCATCACTAAGGGCTTTTCAGCCAGAAAAAAGGAGGTCATTGTCCCACTGTACTCATCCCTCATTAGGCCCATTATAGAGTACAACACCCCATTTGGTATGTACCTCACAAGACATCTGCAACAGCTGGAAAGGCTGCAGAAATACCTCACTAAAAGAATCACAGACCTAAAGCAGATGCCCTATGCTGACCATCTAAAAAAACTCCAGCTATACTCTGTGGCATATCGTCTACTCAGAGGCGATCTCTGCTTAACATACAAGGCCATGTCAAACCCTGAGCTGTTGGACATGCCCCACTTAAAGAAATCCCAATCCCTCAGAGCCACACACTCCAGAGATTTAAACCTTGTCATCACAATGAACAAAACATACTGGAAGGATAGATTCCTGATCCAGAGACTCCCCATACTCTGGAATAGACTGCCCATACATGTCAAGCAGAGCGCCTCCTTGGCCCTCTCCAAAAGGAACCTTGATGATTGGATGAGAGAGAGGAAATTCACCCCAGGGATCATGTCAGTCATCCTGCTAGACAGGGGTCCAGGGAAGTAAATATTGTGGGAAGAAATATCCGGGAAATTGTTTAGCTAGGCTTGCATAGGCCCTAGGGCCGATAGCCTAGTACCAACCTATGAACTTCCAGGGAACAAAACATAGTAGTCATTGTTACCTATGAACTTCCAGGGAACAAACCATAGTCATCATTTGTGTGCCTAAAGAAAATGTTACTTCAGTTGAGTTTTACCACTATTGATGTGCAGTGATCTGAAATCTAAACCAATGTACAGAATATTAATTATAGTTACTATGTAAAACTAACTGGAGTTATGTGTTCAGTGGAAAAACTGCAGATGGAATGTGGAAAGTTTTGAAAGAGAAATTGAGTACAAACAAATCAAGAAAATGTTTAACATCAGGATCTAGGTGTACAATGTCAGTATAATAAGAACAAGATACCTGAATAAGGTGAGAGACAAAAATATAAGAAATGAAAAGAGAGGTCAAACTACAACTTTGAAAAACTGAAATAAGCTGGACAAACAAATTAAGCATAGTGTGAGACTAAACATTTGATGAAAATGTATATAAAGATGTTGAGCATAATAGGAAACCTTTTTATAGATATGTAAGATGTGGAAAGAGTAAAGATGTATATGTTGATAAACTGTGTGTAGATTCTAAAATTTATTCTCAGACACAGGTTGTAGATATATTTACACAATTTTATGTAAAACTGTTTGGCTCCACAAAGGTGGCGATAAATCATCCTACTGACATCCAGGTAACCACAGATACTGGAATCAAATTAGATTATATTGAAAAAGAGCAGTGCAACCTGGATCCAAACAAAGCACAGGGAGTAGACAGAAACAGTAGTAATGACCCGAGAAGACTTCAGCAAGAACTTACTGTACCATTATATCTATTATTTACTAGGTAATATAAATATGGGGCAATTCCTCAATATTAGAGAAGTGCACTTATTAAACCTATCTTTAAGGGAAAGGAGAGTAGGACAAAAGCAGAGTCATACAGACCCTTAACTCTACTTTTATTTTGTGGAAAATAACAGAGAAGGTAATATTGGATAAGTTATTGTCAGAACTGGATAGACTGGAAATCTTATATCAGCATGCATATGTTGAAAATAGAGCTATTACCACCTGTAACATGATGTTCTATAAAAATAAAATAGCTATGAATGAAAAATTGTGCTGTGATATAATTTATATGGGTTTAACTTAAGCATTTTACAGGGTCACACACAAAACACATCAATAAATTAGAACAACTAGGTATTGATGTACTCTTTTTTTTTTTAAATACCTTTATTGAATTATCATTTGTGACATAGGCAAATTTATATTTATATAAAAGTAATCAAACTGTATTAACAAATTAACATTAACAAACACATATATTGCTATATATCATATAACCTAAGCAACATTACATAAATTATTCAATTCCTGACCCTTTTTTAAACAAGAAACATCTTTATTAAAAATCACTTACTATATAAGCAATCATACATTTATATAAATGAAAACAATCCACACCAACACAATCCTAGTTGTAAGCATTTTGCATCACAAACCCATGTTGACACACAGTTGCAAACATTATACAGCACTTATAATCTACTCAATCATTACATAGCTCATTTAAGTCCTGCCTTCTTTTAAACCTCATGCATTGGTCCCACAATTCCCATTTTTCCTATGTAGTTTGCTCCTACCCTTTTCTAAAGATCTCAGTTCCAGTTGTTTTATCTCTGTTACTATAGTCACTATTTCTAATATAGTTGGTTTAGATTTTGATTTCCATTTTCTAGTAATTGCTTTTTTGGCAGCCACCATAAGTAAACACAAGAAAGCCTTATCATGTCTAGGTAATTTCGATTCTGTATCATAACTCCAAGAAAAATCACCTCCCTCGTCACATCAGTCTGCCCACCCAGCATCTCCAACAGTGCATCCTGCAGGGAATCCTTAAAGTTCACCAACCCACTGCACTCCCAGATAATATGTTCACAACTACCTCTTTCTCCCCTATCACACCTCCAACATTTGCTGTCTACCTGAGGAAAAATTCTCTGGAGTCTACTTAGGGTATAAAAATATCTATGTAAACATTTCCAATCAAAAATCCTAAGTCCTCTAGATTTTGTTGCATATTTGAGAGACATACATATATCCTCCCATTGTTTCTTTGTGAATTGCTTATCCAGTCTCTCTCTTCCCAATCTTTTCTAACCTCCTCTGATTGATTTGTATAGTTATCGTGTAATATTTTATATGCTCTGATAATTATTCCTTTTTTAATGGCAGCTTCTGTTCTAGATTCTACTAAAAACTCTACCAGTGCTGGTCTTTCATTTAGGAGCCCGCTATTTCTTTGCCTATACTCTGATATCAATCTTTGATAGGGAAGGGGTGGAGCCAAGATGGCCAACTGAAGGCAGCAAACTTTTAGAGTGCTAAAAAACTATTATCAAATACTGGAAAATAATTAGGATTTCGTATCAAAACATCAAATGTTATTGTTAAAAGTCTAGTCTTTAAAATTTACAACTTTGATGTATTTACACAAAAAAATCCTGTCGAATGAAATTGGAGATTATTTCATATAAAGAAAATGAACAGTTCTCAGAATTTCTACTCTGATACATCCCTGAAGAAAGAACTGCAGCTGGTAACTTCTATTGTTCAAATAACTGTCTTTAAAAAAGGATGGCTTTCAAGGAAACCTACAAAATCTTAAGGAAAACTGTCAAAAAACAAACGGATGTCTTAAAAAAAACTTTCACCAGTATCAAACTAGAATTACAGTTATTGAAACTTTCTTAAATGGCATTGACGGAAGACTCAAAGAAGAATTACAAACTGATTTCATTCTTAAACAAAACATTTGGCTTCTTACCTAAATAGACAACTTAGAAAACAGGGAAAGAAGATGCAACATTAGAATGTTTGGACTTCCTGAGAAAAGTGAAGAAGTCATTATTTCCTTTTTAAATTTTTGGATACCTAAGACTTTAGACCTACAAGAGGGTTTCTCATTCAGTATAGAAAGAACTCGTAGAGCTATACGGAAACCTATTTCAGCATCATCTTTGTCACCAGCAAGGAACTGAGCACAACTGCAAGTAGTCAAAACTTTTTCAGATGATATAAGAATGTCATTTGGTCTTGATAAATGTGTAAAAGCAACCTTTAAAGCAGAAAAGCTGCAGCACCAAGAAAACATCAGTTTGGGATAAAAATGTGATAAAAAAGAACTCAAACAAGAGAGAGTGTATAAATATTTGAGAAATTATGAAGGATCAACAATAAAACATGAACAAATGCAAATAAAACTCAGTAAGGAATATTTTAGAAGACTTAAATTAATCCTGAAAACAGCATTGACATCCAAGAACAAAGTTCAAGCTATAAACCAGTTTGCTCTTCATGTCCTTAGTTTTGGAGTGATTGACTAGCCCCAAAAGGTGTTGGATAGATTAGACAGGAAGACAAGAAGGATGCTTCATGCTTATCAAATGATTTATATAAATCAGTGCATACCAAGATTATATATTCCCCATTCTGAAGGAGGTATGGGCCTCCTTAAAATTGATTACATGTAAAGATCTGCAGTCATGTTACTGCCTACATATCTGCTGACCTCACAAGAACCAAATATAGTAAAGTTTTGAAACATGAGGAAAATAAATCTAAGATGACTTTCCTTCTTGGTCTAACAGAAGCATATTGGCATCAAGCAGGAATGGAAATCAAATCAGAAGTAGATAAAAATCAGGCAGCAGCTGAATGTGTCAAAAAACAAAAGAAAGAATATAAGGGGAAGGATCAGATGAGAAGGCAAAAAAATGTGGAAAATACATAAATATAGTTGCAAGTATATAAGATTCCTGGAACAATCTCACATTTATCAGGATTGAATGCAGGAATGGTTAAGGAGAGGCAAATTCAAAGCAAAGGATGAAAGGTTAATATTAGTGGCCCAATACAGTGGACTATGTTACACATTAGTTTACAAAGTTCATTGAATATGTGGGAAAAACAGAAAAATTTAGGTTTTGTAAAACAGAATTGGAAATGGTTACATACCTTGTAGATGGCTGTGACATAATGGCAGAAGGACTGTATACTGAAAGGCATAATAATGTGGCAAGATTGTTGCACTGGAGATTGTGCAATGTTACAATATTGAAGTAGCTGAAAAACACTGGAAATATGATCCACAAAGCAACATAGAAAATTATGAAGTCTACACCACCCATTACCAACAGTTCAAAAGATAGATGTGAGAAAACCAAAGTAGCATTGATCATTTAAATCGCTACACCCAGTGACTAGAGTTTCTTGTGTACAGAGAGACACACAGTCGTAAAATATCAGGATTTGCAGGGAGAAATGAGAGTTTGGAAGAAAGATACTCAGACAGTTCCAATAGTAGTAGGAGCGATGGGTCTTATAAAAAAGAATCTACAATCGTATTTAGCTATGTTCCCGATATATGTAACTCCATAAGAACTGCAGAAGGGGTCATTATTGGGCACATTGTGGGTGCTGTGAAGAATGGGGTCCCTTCCGGTTATTGTATTAGAAACCCAAAATATATGGAGTAATTAAAAAGAAAATCCATAGTAATAAAATGTTTATCTTATATAGATAAAGAACTTGTCCTCAAAACTGACTGGAGGAAAGCCCCACTGAATTTTAAATAAAATCAAATTAGATTTGATGATGATTACTCCAACACTCACAGCAAGAGGTTTTCCGGTTCGATTCTCGGCTGGGGTGCCTTCTGTGTGGAGTCTGCATGTCCTCCCTGTGGTCGCGTGGGTTTCCTCCGGGTGCTCCAGTTTCCTCCCACATCACAAAGACATGCAGTAGGTGGATTGGACACTCTAAATTGGCCTTAGGTGTGAGTGTGTGCATGTGTGTGCCTTCTGTGGAAGGTTGGGTGCCGGGCTGGCAACTCGACACCGTAAAACTCCACTGCCAATCATGAGCGGACAGATGATCCTCTGTGGTGACCCCTAACCGGGAAAAAGCCGAAAGAAGAAGAAGAAGATGATTACTCCAACACAGTAATGGACATGGAACTAGGGTCTTGTTGGCCTCTTATTAAATTACTAAAACTGAATAATACCAAAGCTCAAATCTTTTATCCAGCAAGAACTAACATTCACTTTTTCAAATGAAGTAAGAACTTCTAACAATCTAGAGGAATCATCCTCCTTTATCAAAAACAATAACATAATTTCCATTCCAGAGGATATGGACTGGTCATCTACTTCACTAAAAAGACCGCTGGACAAGAACTCTTGGACTGACTTAAAGAAGAAACAAAAAATTGAATCTGCTACTGCCACTATTCCCAAATCTCTCAAAGCATCAACCTCCAAATGACTTGTGTTCTAATCAATGTAAAATGGTTTGTCTCCACTTAATTTCAACATGAATTTCCATATATTAATCCTTTAACAAGTACAAGGCAGTGGTGGTGCTGCGGTAGCATTGTCGCCTCACAGTAAGATGCTGTCCGGTTCAGTTCTTAGCTAGAGCATCTTCTACGTGGAGATATGCGTGAATGGGCGTACCTTCATTGAAGGTTGTGCATCAGGGCTGGTAACTCGGCATGTAAAAATCAACTACTAATCATTAGTGGACCGGAGTTTCGCTGTGGCGACCCCTAACCGGGAAAAGCCAAAAGACACAAACAAACAATCCTTTAACAAGTACAAGCATTTTTGTTACTTAGCATCTACACGGTTTAGCTGGAAGTGACAACAAACACCTCAGAACATTGGATACAGGTATTTACTTTCTGCTTCTTATAGGTAACTTTATTACTTTATTTCACAAAAAGTAGTTTTAGTAAATTATACTTTGACAACAAAGACTAGCCTTTCTATAAATATATATAGATTCACATAACTCAATATGCTTAAGTATACTTATGTTTTAAAGTATAATTTATTTTTATGATTTTTTTATTACTTATTTATGCTTGTTATATTTTTTGTTTCATATCTGGTTCTCATGTTGTTGCCGTGCTGAATATAGACACTCTTTCTTTATAAGAAAATCATTTTACTGTATAGTACATTATTTACATTTTTTTTCTTGAGTGACATCAAAAAAATGGTGGTTACATGGTCTATAATCATCATCTTTTGGCTGTTCCCGTTAGGGGCCGCCACAGCGGATCATTGTTTCCATTTCTTCCTGTCCTCTGCATTTTGTTCTGTCACACCAACCACCTGCATGTCCTCTCTCTCCACATCCATAAACCTTATCTTAGGCCTTCTTCTTTTCCTGTTAGCTGGTAGCCTCATCCTTAGCATCTTTTTCCCAATATACTCAGCATTACTCCTCAGCACATGTCCAAACCAATGTAATCTTGCCTCTCTGGCTTTGTCTCCAAACCTTCCAACCTGGGCTGACCCTCTAATATACTTATTCCTAATCCTGCCCATCCTCGTCACACCCAGTGCAAATCTTAACATCTTTAACTCTGCCGCATCCAGCTCTAACTCCTGCCTTTTTGTCAATGCCACTGTCTCCAACCCATATAACATAGCTGATCTCACTAACCTCTTGTAGACCTTCCCTTTCACTCTTACTGGTACTCGTCTGTCACAAATCATTCCTGACACTCTTCTCCACCTACTCCATCCTGCCTGTACCCTCTTCTTCACCTCTCTTCCACATTCACCATTACTCTGAACTATTGATCCCAAGTATTTAAACTCATCCACCTTTGCCACCTCTACTCCCTGCATCCTCACCATTCCTCTATCCTCCCTCTCATTCAAACACATATAGTCTATCTTAGTCCTGCTGACCTTCATTCCTCTTCTCTCTACAGCATATCTCCATCTCTCCAGGGTCTCCTCCATCTGTTCCCTACTCTCACTACAGATCACAATGTCATCTGCAAACATAATAGTCCACGGGGACTCCTGTCTGATCTCGTTTGTCAACCTGTTCATCACCATTGCAAATAAGAAAGGGCTCAGAGCTGATCCTTGATGTAATCCCACTTCCACCTTAAACGCATCCGTCACTCCCACCGCAGACCTCACCGCTGTTACACTACCCTCGTACATATCCTGTACCACTTTTACATACTTCTCTGACACTCCCGACTTCCTCATACAATACCACAACTCCTCTCTAGGCACCCTGTCATATGCTTTCTCTAAGTCTACAAAAACACAATGCAATTCCTTCTGACCTTCTCTGTACTTCACCATCAACACTCTCAGAGCAAACATCGCAGCTGTAGTGCTCTTTCCCGGCATGAAACCATACTGCTGATCACTATTCATCACGTCCCTTCTTAACCTAACTTCCACTACTCTTTCCCATAACTTCATGCTGTGACTGATCAGTTTAATCCCTCTGTAGTTACTACAGCTCTGCACATCACCCTTATTCTTAAAAATCGGTACCAAAACACTTTCTCCATTCCTCAGGCATCCTCTCACTTTCCAAAATTTCATTAAACAATCTGGTTAAAAACTCCACTGCCATGAGCTATAATACTCTATTGAATTTAATAGTCAATAAGTTTGCACATTTATTTTTTAACTTCAGTAAGTTAAGGTGAAGCTTTACACACCAAGAGAGGCTCCGTGAGCTATCATACTGTTTTACTTCCTTGTTCACAGCCTCTGAGATCAACACTTGTTAACTGCATTTAACAGGAAACTGAGGGAATTGTTAACCAGATGCACTTACTTTGCAAATGATAGCATAACTGATCTCATCCCTCTGTAGTGTTACAACCACTCCAAAACATTTCAGCTAACAAAACGTATTGAAATGTAAATTCTGATAAGATATTTAACATTGTTTAAGTGCTTTGAAATTAATGCAGGTCTCTGATGTTCACTAAGTGACATAAATATATTTTAAAGTTACTATTTTAATATGTCTCATTCAGTGTCCTGCATCTGCTATGTACTTGCTGTAGATCAGTGTGTATATTGAGCCTAGTCAGCCACTGTCGCTAGAGAGCACGTGCATATAAGTTGCTGAACATGTGCGAGATCAGTGCCATTTAGTATAGTCAGTCTTGTGAGTGCAAGCGTGAATGGAGATGCACATGTGAGTGTGTTAGAAGTAATGAGTCAGTCAGTAAGCATATGAAGTTCAAAATATATGTCCCTGTTAAGCTCCTGCTATGTTTATGTACAATAAATGACTTGAATGCATTCTGTGCCTCAGTGTCTAATTTGAATACATGAGACATGCAGTATGGTGTCAGAATGGGATCCAAAGTTGAAGCAATTCGCAAACCATGAGGCACACAGAAATGGAGCAATATACAGGAGTGAACTCGCAAACACGTCGGCAGTTATTCAAAGGTACTTAAATTCGTTTTAAATGATTTTCAATCGCCAAACATGTGGCATAGTATTCAAAGTGTTCAGAATCACTTCCGAGTTATTCAAAATGTCCAAAATAGTGACATAATGGTTAAAGTATTTGAAATAATCTCTGAAGTGTTTAAAATGTTAGAAAAGGCTAAACTGTCTGAATTATGACTTTTTTGCTGTAATTAAGACTTTTCGAAGTGTCTGAAGTATTTACAGTGTTACAATAAAGCATTTTCAGAGAGATTGTTATGCACCTGAGCAATATTACAAATACCAAGTCTATACTTATGTTTAAACGAACTTTGTTGTTATGGCAGAGGGATTTTGCAGACCTGAACCACAGGTGCTTGATAGTAATATTGTTGAGAATTGGCGAATGCTTGAGCAAGAATATGATATTTTCATACAGGCTGCATTTTATTATAAAGATGCACTCAAAAGAGCATTTATACTTCTTAATTTAGGTGGCTCAGAGGTCATTGAGTGAGAACGTTCATTTGTGTATGCACCTGCCATGTATGCAGGGGAGGAGGAGAACCACCATACTGTGATACAAGCTGAAACGCAGGAAGACTCTGAGTGCTTAAAATAAATTTAGAGAAATGTATAACCCTCAAATGAATATTACAATGGAAAGACAAAAATTTTATATAAGAAATCAAAAGCCTGGTGAAAATCTTGCAGCATACATTACTGACAGGAAATAAAGCAAAAACATAAAGATTTGGTGATCTATGGTATGTATTGATAAAAGACCATCTTGTATGTGGTATTAATAATGATAAAGTGAGAAAGATTTTGCTTTGAGAGTCAATTAACATTGAGCAAAGCCATAGAGATTTGCCAAATACATGAGCTTACAGAAAAGCATGTTTGCAGTATCTGCTAGTGCAAATGTTGATAGCGTACAGCAGCAGAAAGTTAAGATGAAAAACAAATACAGACCAAGAGGTAGTGCCACACCCAACCTCATTGTTAACTGTTGCAATGAGGCAGCCATGAACCTAAATGGGAAAATTGTTTAGCTTTTGGTCAGCAATGACACAAATGTAAAAAGTGGAATAATTTCAAAAGGCTTTGAAAGTGTCACAGACTTATGTTAAAAAAAGAGTATCCGGAGAAATAAGTAGATCACTCTAAGGGCTGTGAGCAAACTTTCTATCTTGATGGTGTCTCTGTGATCAGTTAAACAGTTAATACAGTAGACTATCAGTTGTCAGCAAAGAGTGAAATATTTTGTACTGTATGAATTAAAGGGAAACCTGTAGAGGTTAAAGTAGACACTGGATCCAAGTGCAATGTTATATCAACACAAATGTTTGCTGAAGTAAAAGCTGGTGAGAAACTTGATTCAGCAAAGTGTGCAAAACTAGTTGCTTATGGTGATGAAGAGATTCAAACTGATGGTGCAATAATTATTTCATGCCATTCTGCTGGTAACAGCTATGACTTTCAGTTTTACGTAGTCAAAAGTCACTTGTAGTCACTCTTAGGCTTCAAAGACAGTCTGAAAATGGGACTGATTTCATTTAATAAAGAGGTTCACCATATAAGTATTAACAAAAATTATAGTTTTATATGGAGTACTTTTAGTGAATATGCTGATATTTTCAAAGACGAGCTTGGTAAACTTCCAGTCACATATTCCATGAAGTTAAACCATGAACCAAGTCCAGTTGTCAGATCAGCATGGAAGATTCCAGTAGCAATGCAGAGTAAAGTAAAAGCAAAACTAGACAAAATGGTGAATTTAGGTGTCCTTACTCCAGTAGAAGAACCAACTGAATGGGTATCCTCCATGGTCATAGCTCATAAAAAAGCTCAGATGATATTCGAATATGTATTGATCCAAGAGACTTAACAAAGCACTTAAGCATCCTGAACATCTGATGCATGCAGTAGAAGAGGTAGCTGCTCTCATGCCAAATTCCACTGTTTTCTCATTCTTAGATGCAAAAAGCTCCTTTTGGGAAATTTCACTGGATCTCAAATCTTCATTGTTAACTACATTCAGTACACAATTTGGTAGATACAGATTTTTCAGAATTCCGTTTGGAATCAATTCTGCCAGTGAGGTCTTTCAACTTGCCATGGAACAAATTTGTTTTCTGATTATCCATGTGTTATTATAGTAGACAACATTATTGTTGGAGACAGTGATGAAGGCAAACAAGATAGCTACCTCAGGAAAGTTCTAGACCATGCATGTGAAGTAAATCTCAAACTGAATCCTCAGAAGTGTAAACTGAAAGAAGTTACTTATGTGGGACATTTGTTTACCAGCTCTGGCTTACATCCAGATTCATGTAAGCAAACAACAATTCTTGAAATGCCAGTTCCAGAGAATGTCACATCTTTGCAACATTTTCAAGGTATGGTCAACTATTTAGGAAAAATTCATCCCAGACTTGAGTGAGCTTTCTACCCCATTACATGAGCTGACATACAAAAATGTAAACTGGTTCTGGTTGGAACAACACCAAAGTGCATTTGATATTCTGAAGAAAAAAATTGCTAGTCTACCCACATTGGGATATTACAATGTTCACAAACCTGTAACTCTTTCTTGTGATGCTTCGAAGTACAGCCTTGGTGCAGCATGTCTTCAGGAAGGTATACCAGTAGCCTATGTGTCAAGAATGTTAACCCAAACAGAGATGCATTATGTACAAATAGAGAAAGAACTGTTGGCAGTAGTGTTCATATGTTCGAAGTTCAATGATTATATTTATGGCAGACCTATCCAAACAGAGACTGATTACCAACCACTAGTGACAATTTTGAAAAAGCCAATGTATACCACCCTAGTTTAATTGCAATGCATGATGTTAAAATTGCAAAAGTACAATTTTAATATTGTTTACAAAAAGGGCAAACGCTTGTACCTTGCTAATGCTTTGTCATGCGCACATAGACAAATAATAGAGCAGCATGAAGATGAAAGAGCAGACTTTGAAGTCATGGAATTTAGATCTTTCGTCATCACACCTTGAACAACAAAATCATGCATCTTCAGACCCAATTCTCCAGAAGCGTTATCATTCAAGGATGACCAAAAATGACAAACCACTATACCACTTGACATTCAGCAGTATTTACATTACAGAGATGAGTAGTAATTCCTACAGCATTAAAACTGGAATATATCAAAACCTTGCACTGTGGTCATCGATTCTGAAAAACGTTATCAATCAAGGATGGCAAGTATGACAAACCAGTATACCACTTGACATTCAGCAGTATTTTTCTTACAGAGATGAGCTCATGATGTAAGATGGAATCATCATGAATGGTCCTAAAGTGATAATTCCTACAGCATTACAACAGGAATATATCAAAATCTTTCATTGTGGTTACCCAGGTACTGCTTCAAACAAGAGAAGGGCAAGAGACATTGTATTTTGGCCTTCTATGTTTAAAGATGTAGAGAAGAAAATCTTGCTTGTTCAATTTGCAATAGCACCAAACCACATCAGCAAAAAGAACCACTTCATCTACACCAAATTCCAGAATTACCATGGTCGACGGTTGCTACAGATATTTTTGAATGGAATGGTCAAAATTACTTGGTGTTAGTAGACTCTTACCCACATTGGTTTGAAATTGACCTACTTCCTAACTTGACATCCAGCACAGTCATTACAAAATTGAAGATACATTTTTCTGTCTATGGTAGTCCACACATAGTCATGTCTGACAATGGTGCACAGTTTACAAGTCAGCAGTTCAAGAAATGTGCTGAGTCTTGAGACTTTGTCCATATTAGCAGTAGTCCTGAGTATCCACAGGCCAATGGTTTAGCTAAACATGCAGTTCAGAATGCAAAACATTTGGAGAAATCCAAGAGAGATGGTACCATTGTTTTCCTTAACTCAGTCAATCTCAGATACATTCTTCGAGACAACTTGCTTGGTACGCCTGCTCAGAGATTGATGTCCAGACAGCTACAAACAACTCTTCCAATCAGCAAACAATTGTTAGTAGCAAACACAAAGAACAACAGTGTGTCAAGGCTCAACTTTCTGCAGTAACATCAGTCACAAAAGTTGTACTACGATAAGACCAGTAAATCCCTTTGACCATTACTACAAGGAGAAGTTAAGAGAATGCAAACATCTGAAGGATATGAGTGGGAATTGTGAAGAACATTTGTGAGGACCTGAGATCTTACATCATACAAGTGGAAGGAATGGATTTCAAAAGGAATCATAGACGTTTTACCTATCTCCAAACAAGTGATGCAGCAGATTGCTTGTACCGATAACTCTAATTCCCAGAGTGACTCGTCAACTGTTCGAATTCAAAAGGAAAGTGTGCTTTCTTCAAACAATTTTGATGTAAACCCTAATGCTCACACAATGTGATCTGAGCAGTAATGGATGGAATTCAAGTAACTATCCAAGATCATAATATAAACATTGTTTGAATCGCAAGCACCACACAGTCATTTTGCGGTACAACTTGAGACAGTGCACAGTTAAATGGATGACATCACCACTGTTCATTAGCTGGATGTTTATGCCAATAAGTGTCTGTAGTGCACAATAACACTGTACAGCTACATATCATATATGTCTTTGCAGAATAATATACACAGTATGAGGGGGGGGAAAGACACACAGCTGGACTCCAACATCCTACATATGTAGTTACACAATGTACAAAGCACACTATCAAAGTCATGCAACACAGGAGAATGCACAATCCAAATGTGACATACTGTAGGTATGTTAGCAGTATGAAATCATTGTGTGGACAAAATTTTATTTCCTCTGGTAATGCTAGGATTTGCTAGTGTCACAGAGTGCCACTGTAATTCAATCTCATGATAATAAGGATACATAAAGGTGGTTGTGAAATGGCTAATGGTATATAACAGTAATAACTGTCAAACTATTGAAGTAGTGATGGATTGAACCCCCTACCTATCTTCTTACAACATCTGTACAGCACATCAGCAGCCAGTGCAACAGGAGAATAATGACTACAACTGGGACATGCAGCATCTATGAAGAGATGACATCAGGACTGTATTGATGTATCTGGTAACATTATTTTTTACAGGAAGTCAAGGCTTATAAAATTTACCTTTACAAATATGTGTAAAGCACTCATGACTCCACTGGCAGTCACACTTGTAGAAGTTATAGAGAATAGTGTAAAACATGCAGGCACCACAGGAGAAGTCTGACATTCAAATTGCTTCAATTCACTTGCAAAACAATGACCTCATCAGTGTGTAGAACCAGGGGTGTAGGCAAACAATATAATGTTGTAATTGTGTGCTCTTAATGATACCACACAAAACACATGCCATTTGAAGAATGGAAAAGGTCTCCCTCCCACCCCACTCAATAAATATTTGCATCACCTTCCCTCTACAAATGTTAAACAGCTATCTTTCAACCCCTTACAATGCCATTTGAAGTATTAATTTACAAATTCAGTGTGTTTCATGCATGTGTAAAAGTTGGTATAAGGGAGATGTGTGCACACATATTTAAATGCATCCTCTTTAGGGGAAATGGAGACAGCAAAAAGCATTGCACACACACACACACACACACACCTGCCATGATGGGTTTTGAACTTCCTACCTATTGAGTTAGACAACCTAGAGAGCACTGTACTAGTTGCAAGTGCCACAGGAAAAGTCTGACTCTTAAGGAGAGAGATTGCACTTTTGATAGGATGACCTCAGAGTGTTTCATACAAGATGTTTGTGTAAAAGGTGGTATAAGGGAGCTGTGTGCACATTTAAATGCATTCTCTTCAGAGGAAATTTTGACTGTAACAAGCATTACACACATGAATATAAATCTATCATGGTAGCTACTGAACCTACTACCTATCTAGTCACACAATCTAAAGAGAACTGTAGTAGTCGCAAGTGCCACAGAAGAAGTCTGGCAATTAAAAGGAGGGATTGCACTTTTGTTAGGATGACCTCATCAGTGTGTTTCTGACAGGATGTTTCTGAAAATAATTGGGATAAGGGATGTGTGAGAACAGTTATGTGTATTATTTTCAGGAAAAGTGGATATACCACTAAGTGATATATACATTCACACACACACACACACACACATCTTCCATGTTAGGCATCAAACCTCCTGCCTATGTTACACAATCTAGAGAGGACTGTATTAGTCACAAGTACAACAGGAGACATCTGACTTTTAGGAGAGAGACTATACTTTTGTCAGGATGACCTCATCAGTGTGTTTCAGGGAGCATGTTTCTATAAGATTAGGGAAAAGGGGGCCGTGATAACATCTCAATGTATTATTCTCAGAAGAAATGGATACACCACCAAGTGATACACACACACACATATACATCTTCTATGTTGGGTATCTAACCTCCTACCCATCTATGTTACACAATCTAGAGAGCACTGTATTAGTTGCAAACACCACAGGAGAAGTCTGAGCCTTAGGGGAGAGTTTTGTCAGGATAACCTCATGCGTGTGTTTCGGAGAGCATATTTCTGTATAATTAATGATAAGGGAGCTGGGAGAACAATTATATGTATTATTCTCAGGAGACCTTGGTACAGCAAGTGATGCACACATTCTCTCTCTCGCTCTCTCTCACACACACACACCCCTTATATGTTGAACATCAAACCTCTTACCTATCTAGGTTACACAATCAAAAGAACACTGTATTACTTGCAAGTGCCAGGATAAGTCTGACTTTTAGGGGAGTGTTTGCACTTTTGTCAGGATGACTGCATCAGTGTGTTTCACAGAGGATGTTTCTGTACAATTAGGCATAAGGGAGCTGTGAGAGAATGTAAATATATTATTCTCAGGAGAAGCAGATACACCACCGAGTGATAAACACACACACACCTTCCATGTAGGGCACTGAACCTCCTACCCACCTAAGTTACACAATCTAGACAACACTGTATTGGTTATAAGCACCACAGGAGAAGTCTGACTCTTAGGGCAGAGATTCCATTTTTGTCAGGATGACCTCATCAGTGTGTTTCAGAGACCATGTTTCTGTATAGTTAGGGATAAGGGAGCTCAGAGAACAGTTAGCTGTATTATTTTTAGAAGATGGACAATGCATATGTGAAATTGGGCATTAAAATATTTGTAAAAAGCAATACAATACTTGGAAGAGATGGCACTGAGCAATACAGGTCATGCAACAAATAAAACATCTCTATGATTGTTACATGTTGTGACATCATTTTATAATAAATTGCAGATACTGTCCTTACTATATATTGTACTATTGTGAGTGACAGTGACATGTTTCACATAATGGGCTGACATACACAATGACTTTTGCACACTGCTGGATTATCGATCAAACATTTCTGTGACTTCATGTTGGAATGATTGCACACTTGTATTGTCTCATACTTGCACTGTGTGCATTGGCAAGACAAACATGCAAGTCATACATAGGACAGTGCACTGCAGAATGACAGTGATGGATTTTGTGAGAATAGGTTAACCAAGCTGGTTGCACAGTACAAGTGTAAACACTGCATACCAGACATATTACTTTATATGAATGAATGAAGTGAGCCAACATCATTCAAAAATCATGATCAGCTTTTGGTGACAGTAATACAGACATGCAAACATTGTGCAGCAGAAAACTATAATTATTTGGTCTTTTTTCTTGTACTGTTTGAGCAGAGCACCACTAAGCTGATTTACACTGCTGATAGCAAAGTGTCAGTACATACATATCTTGAAGTGTTGAACTTACAATGGTAATTATCAGTACTTTGTATTGCTCTTTGCCAACTTCTGCACAAAGATCTTTACAAGACAGCTTCATAATAGGTACAAGGCAGATTACTGTAGTAGCACAATAATGATGTGCGAAGTAAAGGTTTAGCTAGTACTTCAGTAGTCAGAAATAACATCATGAAACCTGTTGTCATCCATATATATTTGAACATTTTCAGCATGCCAAGAAAACAATTAGACGAATATTATCTTAGCATAACACTTAGAAATTTATAATTCTGACAGTTAATATTTGACAGCAGATTTCAGTAAACTGAATGTATGTAATCATCTTTATTACATCCAGCTCTTCATCTTGTTTAAAATTACATTAAACTAACTAAACATAGCTTAGTAAAGTAGCACAAAATGAGACAGAGTAATGTGGATAAATGCAATCAAATCCAAAAATATAGCAATAAGCTTTGCACTTCCATGTAGTCTCCTTTGCATATGTTGTCCAGCACCAGGCATTGCACAAATGCAGAAGTGGAAGAATAATGATACAGAAGGGAGAAGATACATCAGCAGGATAACATGAAGGCAGAGACAAAGTAGATTATAACTGAAGAAGGATAATGATGGCTCACAACAATATGTAGCCAACAGGTACATCTAAATTAGCAAACCAAAAGCACACTGTAACACTTAACTAATGGCTGGATTAGAAGCCTTGAAATTATTCAAATATCTTTCTACACATTTGAGTATTGCCTCATCATGCCACAAAGGAATCACTGTTCACAGCATTAATTTAACTACTGAAGCACACTGACAACTTATTGAATAAGGATGGGTGTACAGAGAAAGTTAGAGACAGATTCAGATAGGAAAGGCAACAATATGTTTTATGAGATATGTTGGGACATCTGTATGGTGTTTTAGTCTGACGTATTAAATCCTCATTAATCTGTCATACTTTGTGCAAAAAAATGAATTACTATAGATACAAATAAGGGGCTGGAGAGTGCAATAAACATAAATACCTAACCAGGATAAGGTTGGCTAACTAAGTCTCCCTTTTGGGACTGAAATATTTTTGAAAATGATGTCTTGCTGCACTATTCAAATGTTATGTTATAGAAATGTGTTATATATAGAGAAATATAGATGTTTGCAATTAAATATATGATAAGAATGTTAACTGTCATGAAGCAATAAAGTGACATACAGCTGTAATCGAACCCATGACACTGCAAAAACATCAAGCTACAAACAGGGTAATTACCTCAACATACCAGAAACTCCTGATTTAATACATCCAGCAGCCTAAGAATTGTTAAATTAACTGTATCACAGTACTGTAGTATTCTCATAGCACAGTGGATGTAAGCACATTTGTATGACATTAACCAGACCACTGCAGATTAAACTGAAATTGTCCGCTTTTGCAATAAGAAGTTAAACAGCATTCACTGTCACTCAGAATTGTTGCACTATGCCAAACTCCATATAAATATCAAGGACTTAAAGTGAAGTCTTTTCCATGGTCTGTTTCTGGCCATGTATGTTGTGTGTGCATCTACTTTTATTTAACCAGATTAAAAGTGTGAAAAAGAGGTGGCTAAGACAGTGGTGAAATGGTGTTGACAAGCAGAGGGTAGAAAACAGAGGAAAGAGTGCAGGAATTTGCAGGAGGGTCATGGGAGAGCGCCATAATGGTCCACTTCTTCACAACATAATTGTACAATTGTACACATGATTTCATGACTGGATAGCCACCACACCAGTGATGGGTGGCAACAACAGAATTATGTTCTATGGCTAATTGGACAAATTCATTTGTGTCAGGAAATGGAGCTATGACGGGAACATCATTTTTTTTTTTTTTTTTTTGTGTGGGACAGATGCCCTTTTTTTTGTGGGACAGAAATGTTGAGAAAGTTTCTTGGGATTGAGAGGCTCAGGTAGGTTGGAAGCATCTGCAGCCATACAGGACATACAAGAGAGAGACAGAGATGGTGATGGACACAAAGGGTTGGGGGACACCATGATTGAGGATAAATAGGGGACATCAGAGGCACACCTATGTCTAGTTCGAGAACAGTGGGAAATCATCCTCACACTTAGAACTTTCACCACTGTCTCCTGCTAGAACTTTCACCACTGTCTCCTGCAGCAATTTTCTAGGTCAGTGTTGGATGTGGCATTGTCTTTGCAATGTGATGCAGAACCCTTTCAGCCCCAGCAATATGTGCACCGATGCCCCTCTCCTTTATCATCCACCAGCTCTGTCAACCCCTGCCAGGTGACAAAATCGCCACCTCTACTAATACTGCTCCCAGCGGGTACCACTGCACCAGCAGCTGGTGCAGAGCTTCCTGCTGCACTTGTAAGGTACGGCAGGGGTTGTGGAGGTAAAACTAACAAGTTGTGACCCTGAAGTGCTGAGTGTCTTTGCTGCCATATGTGGAGGTATGGCAGGACAAGCCACAGTGGATGGAGTGCCTTTATTCTGCTGATGATTAATATTCATCAGCAAGTTATGCAAACAGCAGATTTTTAATAGATTATAACCCCCATACACACAGAAAATAGAGAAAGGGTGGTGGGAGACAATAAAAGAGATAATTAGATACATATGCTACCGTACTGTATAATTTATACAAACCTATTTTGGCAATACATAAGAGATTATGATAATTTACTATTGCACACCTTTGCATCTTCTATATATGATAGAAAGGTATTTATGTGTCATTAAATAAACAAATGTTACTGCTCTGATATAAGAAACAGCTGCCTTTAATATATATATATATATATATATAATTTATTTCACTATGACAGATTAGAATTATACATTCTAAATCAATAATTAGAATTACCGTAATGTAATTATTCCTGACAGAGAGACGTTAAGATGAAGCAACACACAGTAAAGCTGGTATTCTATTCATCTAACGCAAGCAGCAAAAGTTATTGGGGAAGGTATGCATGCTTGGGATGAAGGATTAAGTATGCCTGCTCAAGGAAATGAAAATAAGATTATGGCTTGAATTATTATATGAATCATACTTACCATATGCCTCTCTGAGGTGATTTGACCTCTTCTGGTGCTCCTCATGGTTTGCAGCCATCTCCTCTGTAACTTTACAGTGCAAAAAGAAGTGAAATGTATATGAAAGCATAATGCTTAACTCTGTTGGCTGGCTAGTTAACCACTGCCACATTTTATTTATTTTTATTTATTTTATTTTACATCTGTTGACCGGGCTAGTCTAACTGGATACATGTCCATTTTCAGTAGAGGCCCAGGGAGAAAAGCTCCAGGAATCATACAGAGTTAGTCTAGGTTAAGACAGAGCCATTATAAAAAACAACAAATTGTTGCATAGATGTATTATAAAAACACTGATAGAGGGTAATACAGAAACAATATAAAAAACATCAATTGTTAAGAATGACATTATAAAAACAAAAATATATATATATTTTTTACTGAGTATATTTCTCAGTGTAGATAAAAATAACTAGGGGTTTGTGTACAAAACAAATTATGTAGAAACTGAGAGGGAGGAAAAGTATAGGATGTAGGATGAAATGTTAGAGTAGGGGAGAGAAGTTAGTCAGGGTTGGTGCAGGAGCATAACCAGTGTTGATTAAGAAATAGCCTTAGATTCTTTTTAAAAAGCAAGAGAGAGGTCTCAGATGTGAGATTGTGAGGTAGTTAATTCCATACCTTTCCAACAGCATTAGAAAACAAGGAGTTGCCTGCTGAGTTTTTAGTTTTGGTGGTATCAATCAACATTTTGTGTGAGGAGTGCAGATTATTGAGATTTTTATAAGGTATAATAAGGCTTGAGAGTATTGGCGTGTTAGAGGGTTGATACAGGGTCTTATGGGCTATTGTAAGTTGGTGGAATTGAAGCTGGTTAAGAAATTCTAGCCAGCCTAGTTGCTTTAGGTTCAGACAGTGATGAGTTCTGAATGGAGAGCCGGTAGCAAATCTAGCAATATTGTGATAAGATGTGGCAAGTTTGTTGAGGTTATTCTTAGAGAGGTTAGTGTATATAGGAGAGGCGTATAGTAGGGTTGAGATTAGGTGCGTTCTAGTGGTGTAAGAAAGGGCTTAATTTTATAGAGGGATCCTAGTTTTCTGTTAACTAATTTTATAGTGGAATTTATGTGAGTGTCAAAGTTGAGGTTGTTGTCAACTGTGATACCTAAGAGTTTGGTGGTTAGGTCAGGAGAGATAAGAGTACCATTATTGGATGTGAGGGTAAAATGTAAAGGAGAAGACTTATGGGTTAGTGTGAAGAGTAGCAGTTTAGTTTTTTTAGGGTTCAGGAGGAGGCAGCGGTTTGAGAACCAATGCTCAACAATATTGAAAGCTTTTTGGGTAAGATACTGGAGTCTGGCTTGGGAGGTGGCTGAGCAGATTATTGTAGAGTCATCTGCATATTGGATGCAGGTGGAGTGTGGAATAGCTAAATGAAGGTCAGTGATATAGATGGAAAACAGGAGTGGACCTAATATGGAACCCTGTGGTACACCTAGGGAGATAGGAAGATGATTAGATAGTTTATTTTGCCACAGTACAGCTTGATGTCAGTTTTCAAGGTAAGATGTGAACCAACTCATGGATAGAGTGTCGAGTGAAAGAGATTTCAGTATGTGTAGAAGAAGTTGGTGATTAACCATGTCAAAAGCTTTAGATAAATCAACAAAAACTGCAGAGGAAAGAACATTTGTATTGCGTTTTTTGTTGATACAGTTTGTGAAGGCTAGCAGGGCAGTGGTGGTACTGTGGGAAGGTCTGAATCCATGCTGACAGTTGGCTAATAGGTTGTGATGGAGAAGGTGGTTAAGAAGTTGTTTGTGAATGCATTTTTCCATTATCTTTGCAAGGGGGGATAGTAGAGCTATAGGGCGAAAGTTAGAGAAGTCAATGGAGTTACCTCCTTTATGTAGTGGAATGATGTGAGAAATTTTCCAGATAGATGGGATAGTACCTTCATTTATAGTTCTATTTATGAGAATAGAGATGGGGTAAACAATGGCATTAGCCCCTTTTTGCAGAAATTCTGCTGGGAGTTTGTCAGCTGAAGGGGATGGTTGGTTTTAGTTTATGTAGAAGGGAGCAGATAAAGGATGTGGACACTGGTTGTAAATGAAATACAGGGGGTGGATAGCTAGTGGGAGTGGGCAGGTTAGAGGTATTGGGAGATGGCTTGCAAGGATTTGGATAGTGTCAGTAAAGAAAGAATTAAAGGCATTAGCTGTTTGTATTGGATTTTCAGGGTTCGAGCCTAGTGGGTTGGGGGTGATAGATTGTCCTGGGTTAAGCAGTTTGTTAATGCTAGTCCAAAATTTTTGTGGATACTTGAGGGAGGATTGTTGTAACTGGTGGTAATAGTTCTTTTTGTCTAGTAAGATGGCTTTTTTTGTATTGTTTCTGAGTTGTCTGAAGGTTTGGTGATCTACATGATTCTTAGTAGTACGCCATTTTGCCCAGGATTTGTTTCTTTGATGGATTAATTGCCTAGTTTTATTAGAGCGCCAAGGGGCAGGTTTAGTTTTATTTCTAGTAGATTGTAATGGGGCGTGATGGTCCAGGATTTTTAAGAATGTAGAGTTAAAGTATTCAACTGCTTTATTTATAGGGAGAGATTTCAGTAGAGTCCAATTACATTGCTTTAGTTCTGTTTGGAATAGCTTGGAATTAAAGTGCTTTTTGGTACGTACAGTTCTAAAAGTATTAGGGAGAGTTAGGTTGGTTTTATGTCTGATAATGTATATTAGTGAATGGTCACTTAGGTCATCTGGAAGAGTTCCTGTGGTATAAGTTTGGTGAGGATTATTGGTGAGTATCCAATCCAAGGTACTGGGCCGGATTCACGAAGGCTTGCACGGAGTCTAAGAGTAGTGTAAGACTCCATGCAGCCTTCGCGATCCAGGAACAGCCCAAAGTCCGTGTAAGAGCCAAGCTAAAACAGCTCTTACACGGAGTGGGCGTGGATAAGCTAATCACCTCACTTGCAGCCAAATAGCATGCAAATGAGGATGATTAGCGATCCAGGAAGCCCAGAACAGCCCGTGTAAGAGCCGTTTTAGCTGCAGAAATGTACTCAGTTGACAACTGAGTACGTTTCTGCAAAAACTGCAATGGAGCCATGTCAGCTCCAAATAAAGGGTGCATATGTGTCAGGCAGCATGCCAATGGCCAAATATGTGGCCATTGGCAAGGTAACCTGATGCAAATATATTAAAAATATAATTTTTTTTTCGGCGATTGCCGATGTTTAAACCCAGTGCAGCCCCGCGCAAACGGGCTGCGCTATATAAAACATAAAAACGAAGGTTTTAATCCTACAAATGTAGGTTTTATGCAATACATGGAATGTCAATGCAGGGACCAGCAGACCAAAACCAACATGGCCACCGTGTAGTGGTTGCTAAGGGGGGAAGCTGAGTCTAAGACATGTAACTAAGCATTAGTAGGCAATCTGATGCAAATGAGTGTAAGGATACTGAATTCCACTGTCACATAGCAAATGAGCACAGTCTGAGTAGTGTAAGAGTTACAGAAGTGGGAGGAACAGAGTATGAGTTAGGTGACATCACATGGGGGAATGGTAGAAAGAAATGCAGTTCATTGGAGGTTAGAGTTACATGACAGATGTCAGACAGATATCATGGAAAGAGGTGTGCCACTAACTAAGCATGAGAAAGTCAAGAAATGGAAGGTGTACACTGTTGCCTACACCAAAGTTTCTTGCTGGATGTATGCGCGCGTGTGCACGAAGCCTTGAGTAAGGCAGTGTGCGCTGTAAGGCAGTGCTGCGTGTAAGGCAGACTGAGCATGTGGGAGCGTGTTGGGAGATGTTTAACACCGTTTGCGCGGGCGTGCATGCGTTTTAATCCGAATAAGCAGATTCTGAACCGTGTAAGCATGTGTGCGCGCGTGTAAGCCACCGTGAGCGTGTTTCTGCTGGTTTACACATGGCTCCACCCTGAGGAAACAGTGAGGAAAAAGGAAGCAACAGATTTAGTAGGAAGCTAGCAAGGAATACTGCTGGAGCTAGCAGGTGAAAACAATTAGATGCAGGCAATTACACAGGCAGAATAGTAGCCCAGCGAGTGGGATGTTGGTATAATGGTTAAGGCGTTTGCCTTACAGACACAAGGTGCAGGGCTTGATTCTTACATGGGGTAATTGGCTAGGCCTCAAATGGCCCACAAGGGCAGTTAGCCTAGTATGAATCTATGTAAATATTAGATGGGGAGGGGTGGCCTAATGGTTAAGGTGTTTGCCTTACACACACAAGGTGCAGGGTTTGAGTCTCACAAGGGATAATTGGCTAAGCTTAAAATGGCTCGCAAGGGCAGTTAGCCTAGTACTAATCTATGAAGCTATGATATCCATTGGTTTAATGTATGTTTTAAGGGTTGGGAGGGTGGCCTAATGGTTAAGGTGTTTGCCTTACAAACACAAGGTGCAGGGTTTGAATCTCACAAGGGATAACTGGCTAGGCTTAAAATGGCTCGCAAGAGCAGTTAGCCTAGTACTAGCCTATGAACTATGAACTATGAACTTAAAACTCTGCAAACAGCAGTGCAGGATGTTTCTCACAAGAGACACTGCAAGACAGGAGTTAAGTTATCAGAAGTGAAAACTGAAAAAGCTGAACTCAGAGCAGAAATGTTAGGGGCTGCCATAGCTGTCATAATGAGACATAGGCAACTTGCTGAGGGTGGTGACAATGCAGATGGTGCCAGACAACCCACAGTGAGGAGACGGAGAAGAGTGTACAGGCCCAGGGTCACCTACCACGGGTTACATGAGCTGGAGATAGTAGAGCGCTATAGAGTGGACAGAGACCTCCTGCAGCAAATAGTGGAGCTGTGCAGGCCATGCCTCACACACAGAACCAACAGAGGGGAACCCATCCCAGTGGAAACCAAGGTATGTGTTGGCCTAAGAATACTAGCAACAGGTACCTTCCAGAGACCAACTGGTGATATGATGGGGATATCACAGGCATCAGCCTCCAGGGTACTGCACCAGTTCCTGGATGCCATGTCAGCACATGTCGGTGATCATGTATATTTCCCCAATGCCCGTGAGGTATTGGCCAGCAATATGCGTCTCTTCCAGCAAATAGCAGAATACCCTGAGGTAGTGGGTGCAATAGACTGCACGCACATATGCATCAAAGCACCAGCCGGTGAGCGGGGTAGGGCATACATCAACCGCAAGGGCTTCCCCTCCATCAACTGCCAGGTCGTGTGTGATGCCCAGGGCATAATAATGAATGTGTGTGCTGGCTGTCCTGGGAGCTACCATGATTCCCACATCTGGCATTTGACGCAGCTGTACCAGACATTTGCCAATGGGCACATCCCACATGGACACCTAGTGGGGGATGCAGGTTATGCACTGGAGCCGTGGCTGATGACACCCATCAGAAACGCACACACACCTGAACAGGAATGCCATAATGAGGCACACGCACAAACACGTAATGTAATAGAGCATGTGTTTGGGCTGCTCAAGTCACGGTTCCGGTGTCTGGACACATCTGGTGGAGCCTTGCAGTACACACCAACTACATGTACCCAAATTGTCATGGTATGTGCTATGCTACATAATATGATCTTGCAAAAACAGCTGCAGCAGGACCAGCATAGGGCCGGGCCAAACAACCCCCACCATTGCCAAGGCCATCACAGGCAGAGCGTGACTCGGAGGAGGAACAACCTGAGCCTGCCCCAGTAGGCAGAAGGAGGCGTGCCCAGTATGCCCTGGCCTTGGCAAAGAGGCAACGCATAGCACATACACTGGCTCAGTAGGAACCCTAGGAATGATACCCCTCTCTGACTCACTCATATAGTAACAGGGATGCCTAACATGACACAACCTGCTCTCAAACATGTACAGGGAATTGTAATATGGGCATCCGACAGAGGCAGCCCTGCAGCACCACCTGAGGCATGAATGCTATGTGTTAAGTAATGTAACACCATGTACTATATGCACACCTGAGGACCCTGACTAACATCCTACCCTCACCAAGTATCATGCCACAACATGACAATGAGATGATCAAGTGCAATAATTGACTGAAGTATTGCAGTTAGTCAAAGGGGATCCAATGTGTGCCAGTCTGGGATGACATGCTGAGCATGACATGATGCACCACCTGCTAGGACTGGCATGCACCTATCAGTGCAGGCCGTATGGATACTGGCAAAGGCTGTTGTTACCCACAGTGTGCCCTGAATAGGTAAGGCTCAAAACACAAACCTATCTCCATAGGTATCAGAAGGGATAAGAATAAGATAAGGGATAAGTCAAAACAGCAAGTTGCATGCAGTCTAAACTCACCCAGTATGGAGAATGTTGATATCTGCGCTGTAACAGAAAACTGAGCCAAGGCTCACAACAGCACCCTAACACTACCAGGTTACACCTCATACTGTGCTGTACAGCCTCAAAACATGGAACAAGCTACAAAAGGAGGGTGACTAGCAAGAATTGTCAAGGATAGCCACACCCCATGTTGGTACCACAACAAAAGCAGCATGGACTAGCTATGGTCAAGTAACAGTGGCTAAAACTGCCCCCCAGTTTATAGCCTGCTACAGACTACTGTCCCAACACCAGGAACTGCACCTGGCCTATGCTGGAATACATGAATATATCAAGTCCTCCAAACCACATTATATTGGGTGACTGAAAATACCCAGACATAGACTGGGAGCATTATACTAGCTCCAACAGTGTAGGACAAAAGTTCATAGAATCCATAAACCAAAAGGCCCAGGAACAACGTACCACTCCCACAAGAGGGGTAAGCATACTGGATGTGATAATCAGCAACATGTGTACTGGATGGCAAGATGAGAAGTGTATTGCTCACTGGTAAAACCAGACCATAGAGTAATCACACTGGATATACAAATCCTGACCACATCCCTGGCCAGAAAACCACAGTGGAAAACATGTGTTAAGCAATATTTGCACTCCTCCAAACTGATGTGGAATCCATTAAAGGTCCTGTGCAGGTGCAAAATATGGGCCACACCTCAGAACCTGTAATACAGCCATTCCATGAACACTGCCAGGAATGCTTGGATTATGCAATCCTAAATTAAAACAAGACACAATGCCATACACGCAGGAATCTGGCATGGTGGACACCAGCCATAACCAAACCATGCAAGAGAATGAGGAAGCTACTACATGATAGAGCAAACATAAACAATGAAGTAATCACTGATCAGTAGTATGGCAATAAAATCTGTCCACATATACAATCCACTAAGGCCAGCCACAACAAGTTGAATCTGTGAATCCTGAGGCAATGTTACACCTGCCCCAAGTACACAGACAACCCCCAACTCCACCCAAGAAATACAAATATATGTGTGAGATGCAACCATCTATCCAAACTGGAGGCTGAGCTCCCTCAACTCAGTACTCCCAAAACTAGTCAGGAGGAGAAGATAACCACACACACCACAAACACAGTCCCACATAGACCTATCACAACTGCAAACCAAACACATAAACACAGATAAACATTCCCGGAGGCACAAATTACAAACACAGCACACCAACAGAGGCCTCTAAAGCAGACACCCAATCAAACAACCTCCAAACATAGCACATGCAACACATAGTACACAAAGCTGGTGTGCCAAACAGTCACAGGCCAGAAGGAGAAACAACATGCCTGATACAGTTGTAATAGGTGACTCCATAGTCAGACACACTGCTGTCCCGCACACCAGACTGAACAAGGGAAAGGGTACAGTAAGCTGCCTGTAGGCTGCCACAATATGCCACATAACAGAAGTATGCAGGTCACTCCAAAGCAAGTAGAAATATGATGCAGTCATAGTCCATGCTGGTGTGAATGACCTGAGATGTGCCTCCCTAGACTACATGAAAAGAGACATAGATGAGCTCTCTGATTATGTAGTCCAGGCCGGTATGACACTTACCGTTTGCAGCATCCTACCCTTACCAAGAATAATGCCACAGTACAAACACGGAATGATCAGTCATAGCAAGTGGCACACTTACTGGTGTCATTCCAAGGGGATCCAATGTCTGTCTGCTTGGGATGTCATGCTTGACAAGCCACGCAGCTGTTCTTGGGATGGCTTGCACCTGTTACCCCTGGGCGTCTGAATATTGGATAAGGCCTTTGCCACCTCCATAGAGCCTTTTGTAGGCAAGGCTGAAAAGACTGACCCAGACCCACCACCCTAGAAAACATAAGTGGGAAGAAACATAATGGAAATGCTGACCAATGCCAGATGTGTAAACCCCAATATGCATGCTCCCAAGGCCATCCCCAGTATGGAGAACATCGATGTCTGTGCAGTGACAGAAAACTGCTGCAAGCCTCCTGACAGCACACCAGCACTACCAGGTTATACCACGTATCATGTGTCATGGCCCCAAAACCTGGAACAAAACATAAAAGGAGGGTGAGTATCCATAGTCAGCACAGACACCCATACGTCCAGGTAACTGACAATGCACAAGGCATTGGAGCCACCCATGTGCAACTAACTGTAGGCAAGACTGCTGTACAGTCTGTAGCATGCTACAGACCACACTCTCACACACAGGAACCCCACCCAGCCATCCTGAAGACACCGGACAGTATGAATGTCCCACCAAATACCAAACAAGGTACCACAAATTACCACATAGGTGGTAAACCATTATGTATGGAAGGAGTAACCAGGGACCTAGGGACACAAGTGGACAGTAACCTGTTATGTGACACCCACATTGCCAATGTGGCTAGGAAGACTGTCTACATTTGACACCGTATCAGGAAAGGATTCACATCTACGTCAACAGAGGTCATTGTGCCCCTATACTGTTCTCTAATCACACCCATAATCTAGTACAATGCCTCATATGGGATGTACCTTACCTGACACCTGCAGCAGTTAGAAAGACCTCAAAGGTACCTCACCAAGAGGATAAAGGGTCTCAAATATATGTCATATGCTGCCTGGCTGTAGACACCCCAGCTGAATGCAGTCACATACTGCCTACACAGAGGCATTGCATGCCTGTTGTAGAAGGCCATGCTCAACACAGGAGTAATGGACATGCTCCACCCCAGAAAACTCAAATCCATCGGAGCTGTGAGAGTGAGAGATGTCAACCTCAACAAATAATGAAATAGGATGTGCTGGTGGGACAGATACATAATCCAGAGGCTCCCCACACCCTGGACCAGAATCCCACTCCATGTTAGGCAGAGCCCCTCACTGACACTCTTCAACAGGAATCTTGCCAAGTGGATGGATGATTGTAGAGTTACACTGGGGGTCTTCACTGTGTCATGTCCAGACAGAGGCACAGCAAAGCAAATCATAAATGGCCATAATATTCACATAGCAAGGGGTGGCAAAACCACACACACTCTGGCTAGGCTAACAAATGCCCTAGGGTGGATAGCCTAGTATGAACCTATGAACCTATGAAGATACAAATTGTACAGGACACTAAGGATAATCCCAAGGCTTTCACAACTGATGGTAGGAACCATTTTGGGAATTCACAGATATGCCCTGAATCACACAAATATCACAAACACACACACATATTGCCAACATACATCCTGACAGTTGCAGTGCAACCCCCCCCCCGAATGCAGAATATCTATCCCAGCAGACTGCTGGCCCCCTGACATTGCAGATGCTGAGGTAACAGCCAACATCTACAAAGCAAAACACACAGCAGCAATGGTATGAGATGGTGTCCTGGGCTTAGTGCAACATGGACTCCAAGATGAATGGAATGCCAAACCACACTACTGCTCAAAGTCAGCCTTACCACAGAATATGTACCCAAAGAGCAGTGTACAACAACAGTGGTCCTTCTCAACAAAGGTGTTGCCTGAATGGATACTGAAAACTACTACCCCAGAATCCTGAGAAGCTCGGTCTGCACGGCTATGGAAAGGATCAGCATGTACCACAGACATAAAGATATTGGGGACCTACTGACACTGGACCCTACCCAGTGTGGCTTTCTCAAGTGCAGATCCTGCCCCTAAACATGTTTGACTCAATTGAAACAGTCATTAAGGTCATCGATGAGGGCAATGTGGTCCACACAGCGTAGCTGGACCTTGCAAAGGCTTCTATACAATACCCTACGTGTTCATTATAGATAAGCTCACCAGCTTAAATATAAACCCATATGTCAGTAGAGGGGTTGCAAACCAGACCAAGGACAGAACAGACATGGTCAGACATTCTGCAGCCATGTCAGACTACAAACCAGATATAACTGGCATCCCACAAGGCTTTGTCCTGGGATCTCCCTCGTCTGGTATATATGTCCCATAGGTACAGGCAAACATGGAAGGACTGTGACAATGTGTGTTGAAGGACAAACACACTCTCCAACTAGCATTAGACATGGACTAGGGCATATCGCTAGTGTTTGCAAATGTACACCTATGTTGTGGAATACACTACCAATGTTGGACAAGCCTGGTTTAAGTAGTTCATATCTGAACAGAATGCAACATGGTCAGATGTACACAACTGGCCCCTAACCAGGCTGTAGTGCCCACTATCGAAATGTAAAGCAGTGATAGCACTAAAGCCCAGGATACTGTCCACCACAGTCAAAGTACTACCAGTACACTATACAGTACTACAGTGTTAGGTCAGTGTGAAAGGATGTTGACAACTGTATGCAAAGTATCCCATGCAAACACTGCAGGCACAGTATAATCCTGTTATGTTCACACACAAAGCAGTTGTACAGTAACTACACAACACGACACACAACACACAACCATAAATGGGTGATATTTGTTGAAGTTCACACTCATCCACAAATGTGGTGGGCTGCAGAGTCCAACATATGGAATGCTCACACTGGGCATGCTCACACACTTTGATAAATGAGACATATGTTAGACAACATGCCATGGGAAGGCTGAACTGGGCATGCTCACACACTTAGGCCAAATCTCAGTTTAGCAGTTGGACACACATATCTGGTATTTTTATGTGTTATTCCAGGAACCAACCACATTACAGCAGTCTGCCCAGTGCACACAGTTAAATGACTACAGAGACATACGTGATATAGTGGATCCCTCCCATATGCAAACATCTTCCACAGATGCACAAGTTGTTCATACAAACAGGGAATGCTATGGCAATAAAGATGTGCAAACAGTCTATCAGCAACAAATAATGTGCATTTGACAATTAAACATATGGGTGTAGAGGTCAACACTAGGCTGTTTGCCCTAGGGAATGACAGCTTAGCCAGAGTGTGCTTGGTGTCTGCCTCCCCACAGGATGCACATTCCCTTTTCTAAACACCGATGATGTCAGCACCCTATAAGTACAGCAGGAGAAAAGAATCTTACCAGTAATGTGAATAGCGCGCTCCGCTAATGTGTCTGTCATAAAATAGTTAGGTAGGGGTTTGAATCCTGCAAATGCTCAGTGTGTGTGTGTGTGTGTGTGTAAGTCTGTGGGAGAGAAATGTCCCTTTTGGCAACTAGGAAAACAGACTACAGGATGCACATTCCCCTTTCTAAACACCGATGATGTCAGCACTCTATAAGTACAGCAGGAGAAGAAAAATCTCCCAGTAATGCAAATAGCGCGCTCTGCTAATGTGTCTGTCTCAAATGTCATAGCATAGTTAGGTAGGGGTTTGAATCCTGCGAATGGCAAGTGTGTGTGTTTGTCTGAGGGGGGTTAGTGTGTGTGTGTGAGGGAAATGTCCCTTTTGGCAACTAGGAGAACAGACTACAGGATGCACATTCCCCTTTCCAAACACTGATGATGTCAGCACTCTATAAGTACAGCAGGAGAAGGGAAACCTCCCAGTAATGCGAATAGTGCACTCTGCTAATGTGTCTGTCTCAAGTGTCATAACCTAGTTAGGTAGGGGTTTGAATCCTGCGAATGGCAAGTGTGTGTGTTTGGCTGAGGGGGGTTAGTGTGTGTGTGAGGGAAATGTCCCTTTTGGCAACTAGGAGAACAGACTACAGGATGCACATTCCCCTTTCCAAACACTGATGATGTCAGCACTCTATAAGTATAGCAGGAGAAGGGCAATCTCCCAATAATGCGAATAGCGTGCTCTGCTAATGCGTCCGTCTCAAGTGTCAAAACATAGTTAGGTAGGGGTTTGAATCCTGCAAATGATAAGTGTGTGTGTTTGTCTGAGGGGGGTTAGTGTGTGTAAGGGAAATGTCCCTTTTTGACAACTAGGAGAACAGACTACAGGATGCACATTTCCCTTTCTAAACACTGATGATGTCAGCACCCTATAAGTACAGCAAGAGAAGAGAAACCTCCCACTAATGCGAAGAGCACACTCTGCTAATGTGTCTGTCTTGAGTGTCATTACATAGTCAGAGAGGGGTTTGATTTCTGCAATTGGCAAGTGTGTGTTTTTGTCTGAGGGGGGTTAGTGTGTGTGCAATTGTGTGTGAGGGAAATGTCTCTTTTGGCAACTAGGAGAACAGACTACAGGATGCACATTTCCCTTTCTAAACACTGATGATGTCAGCACCCTATAAGTACAGCAAGAGAAGGAAAACTTCCCAGTAATGCGAATAGCACACTCTGCTAATGTGTCCGTCTCGAGTGTCATAATATAGTCAGATGGGGGGTTGAATCCTGTAAGTGTGTGTTTTTGTCTGAGGGGGGTTAGTGTGTGTGAGGACAATGTCCCTTTTGGCAACTAGGTGAACAGACTACAGGATGCACATTCCCCTTTCTAAACACTGTTCAGCTGAAGGCCATGGCTCTGGCACAAGTTGTCTGTTTCTATGATGCCCCTTTGGAAGACGCTTGTGTCGGCTGGAGAGTCGATTATGGTGGCCAGTTCGCAGTCATCTGCATATTTGGTCAGCCACAGTCCATCCGTGTTGGCCTGTACCTCCAATAAATATATACCAAACAAGAGAGGTCCCAGGACTGAGCCTTGTGGGACACAACTCGTAACTGGTTTGGAGTCTGGCATGGCTCCAGCAATGCTAACCATGTGGGTTCTGTCCTTGAGCCACTGTGCAATCCATCTAGTGACATAGGGGCTTATATTTAAGCTGGTGAGCTTCTCTAGAATGCCCAAGTGTGGTAATGTTGTGAAGGCTTTTGCAAGGTCCAGGTAGGCTGTGTGAACCACCTTCCCCTCATCAATGGCCTTGGTGACTGTTTCAAAGAAATCAACCAGGTTAAACCTGGTAGTGCTGGTGTGCTGTCAGTAGCCCCGAACCAGGCATCTGTTACTGTACAGATATCGATGTTCTCCATGCCAAGAAGTGTTTTTGGTGCATGCATCTGGAGGTCTAGACTTCTGGCGTTGGGTAGCATTACTCTTAGTTTCTTATCCCTTGTGATACCTATGAAGGTGGGTTTGTCATTTGAGCCTTGCCTAACATAGGCACTATGGGGGTAGCAAGAGCCTTTGCCAATATCTGAAAGCCCAGGGGTGACAGGTACAGGCCGTCCCTAGCGAAGCAGGTAGTTCAACAGAAGATGAATATGTGAAGGTGCAGTGCCTGTGATTAGTTAGCAGTAGCATATATGACTGCTCATGTGGACACATGCCAGGTAAGTCATATGCACTGTGTCACAGGCAATGTACATGTGAACAGGACAAACAGTGACATCCTGTCAAGTGGGACATGGACATACATATAGTAAGCTATGCAGATGGCACTAGGAGTCCACAGAAGCTCTATAACTATGCATTGCAGGTGTGATCAGTATTCCAGGGTAATTGCAAGCAAACATGCATGCAAACAAAGCTACAGTAAACAGGGCTGCATGTAGTCCATTGTACAACAAACAAGCTGTACCAGTTCCAGTAGGTAACACTGCAAATATGCAGGCACTATGCACATGTACATGGAAATACACGGGTCAGATGGCTAGGGTCCAGTCTCAGTGCACACAAGTGTACAGACCATGTACTGTCAGGATGTACAATAACTGGATGGAAACCCATGTGCTCATACCTGCAGTAATACACATGTCAAATAACAGACACTGAGCCTTCACTCACTGGTTCCATACTTAGTAGGATGTATGCTACCTGGCCTGCCACCACAGTATCCCTGACATACATGGGGACTCTCCCTCCTGTGACAGTTAGTTATGTGTGTTGGGGCTGTCTAGCATGGTATGAGATGTGAGCATGCAGTGCTAGGGTGCTCCTGTGTGTCCTGTACCAGTCGTGTAGTACTGCACACATATCAACATCCTCAAACATCTGCATTGCAGAGTCTAGTGTGGGCAACATGCCACTTGCAATTTACATGTCCATCATTGTGTATTACTACATTCATTACCCTATCCCCTGTGCTACCTATGTATGTAGCCTTCTGTTGACATCATTACCACCAATATGCCAAGATGTGCAGATGATACACTATGGTACTTACCATGGGTGTAGACAACAGGACATGACAATCACACACTTACTGCATCAGGCATGCTGTGATATACCCACAATTAATTCAGCACACAGTACTGTTAACAACATGATACTATTACTACACATCTATGTGGTCACCCTGTGCATCAGCAACATGTTAACCTGTACCTGCACAGTTGTTACAGATTGCAGGAGGTGGCACAGTTTCATCATATGCACAGGGTGTGAACTTGGTATGCCTGAGTCAGCCACAGATACCACCAATTGACATGTATGTGTATGTGTGTTGGTGAGGGACAGCAGTAGAAGGTGGGGCAATGTTGATGCAGTGTGTGCGTGTATGCAGTAGCCCTAGGTGTTGTCAATTTGCATGTGTGTATGGATGCACACAGTTCCACCTCATGGCTGCCATATACTGGTGTTTGTGGACAGCCACAGACTGTACCTGCCAGGTCATACAGATTAGTGTCTCTGGCCACGGACATGGTACCTGTGCCTTGCAGGGGTGCTACGGACCATATCCAGTACCAACCCAGACTGGGTACTGTCATCAGAAGCAGGTGTTCATTGACTGGACACAGATCCCTGTCGGGCCTGGCCAGAGCCACGTGCATGTGGTCTCCTGGGGCGGTCTGATGACAGCACAGACCCAGCATTGCTGGGGCTGCTGCTGGCACTATGGGGGCAGCCGCGGCCCTGTTGTCGTCCACGACTGCCAGCTGCTGCTGTTGCTGGCATACAGCCACGTCGACGCCTCAACCGCCCACCATCACCCTGGCTCATGGACATGTAGTTGTGGAACCGGTCTAATATGTCCCCACAACGTCTGTCTATGACATTGGTGAAATCACGGATGGCAGCCGCAATGTCACGCATACTGTCAGTCATGGCTGTGCGACATGCTGTCAGCTCCCTCAGACCCTGTCTGGTGTACCGTTCCATACGTGACTGTGCCTGCATGACAGCCCGAAACATAGCTGAGGTTGTAAGACCTCTGTGGGCACGTCTGACAGGGGCAGTACGCCCACGGATGCTCCCACGAGAACCCCTGGACATCTGTCTGTGTGGTACCATCTCTGGGCCATGCCCATGGCTGCTGTGTGGGGAGGCATGTGCCACAGATACCACATTACCCTGGTCAATGCCCACTGTATGCTGTCCATCACCTAGGGACATTGGTGACAAAGGGTGTATTGGCAGGATAACTGTGCGCATTGATGGGGTTGACAGCTGTGTACTGTCAATCGGCTGACCAATGGCGGACCCTGGCATACTTTCCTGTGCCATTACACAGATGTCATCATTATCAGTACCCATGGCACCTGACTCAGGTTCCCTGCTACATGACTGGTAAACACAATATAAAGGCGAAACAACACAAAAAAAAAAAAAAAAAAAAAAAAAAAAAAAAAAAAAAAAACAGGAGAAGATGCCACAAAGGTATCCTGGATGGCGGATGCCAAAACGAGTGAAGAAATAACCTTGGCAATAGCTGTAATAGTAAACCACACTGCTCCGAGGTTTTGAAATTAAAATCCAATAATTTAATAAAGACTGCACCACACGCCAAAACAGAAAAGTAACGTAAAACGCTCAGACTGCGTTTTTCGTTCAGGACCCTGCCTGAACTTCATCAGACTTACGGCAATGTTGTAAACACTCTCGCCTTAAGTACCATTCTCACTTGATGAATGATTTAAATAGACAGTACAGCAATAAGTAATGACCACATACTAACAACATCAGTCTAACCACTAACTGTAATAAAAATAATTGAATTCATACATCATGAAAATGTCATAACTAGCTAATATAGTTAATTAGCATGTGTATAATGCTTAAAACCAACAATGGCATTCCTAGTAATATATTCATGTATATTAAGTTAAAATATAGAAAATTCAGAAAATTCAAACAGTTCAGTCATTAATACGAGTTCAAACAATAAACTATTGTTCACAATAACAGTTCCTACCTGACTAAATTTACACATCACGTATTATTAAAAAATTAATTAATAAATAATAAAAAGTGTTTAAAATAGGTTTAAACAAGTCAATACCCCTCATGACGTGGGTGAAATACATGTGTATGTATAGGTAAAAATGAGATGAAATCTCCTAGCCACACTCATAAACATAGTGGAACATGATGTGGCCGTAAATATTACAATTGAATTGAGATCTTCAATACTCAAAACAAAATTGTTGTACTGACATGACATATCCCTATCTAAATAAACTGTTCAATTTGAGGACACACATAATTGAACAGTATTCATTGAGACCAGGCTCTTTGTGTGCTGCCAAACGTAACTGCCAACACAACTCTTTCTTTTCTAATTGTAACCTAAGAAGGTTTTCATTAGGCAAGTTGGTATTGACAGGGCATACTTGGTCAATGACCATAAAATCAAAAGCATGGTCCACATTCTGGATGCAATGCTTTGCTAAGGCATTTTCATCCTTTCTGTTGTTAATCACATAACCATGCTCATATACCCTGTCTTTCAGGCGTCTGTCGGTCTTCCCTATGTAAAATGCGGGGCATTGTTTGCACTGTGCCAAATAAACTACACGCTTACTGTTACAATTAAAGCGTTTCCAGACTTTAAAGGTGTTATAACCTGCTGTAAATGAATCAGCGGTATTAATAAACGTGCATTGCCTACATGCCCCGCATTTCGAAGTACCCCCCCCTAGTACTTGTTCCTAAAGGCTTCCTTTCAAGCAGTTCTTTCATATTGTTGCCCCTCTTAAAAGTAATAGTAGGTTCAACCCCAACTAATTTCGTAACATCCTTCTCTAGGGATAAACAAAACCAGTATTTCTTCACTACTTTGGAAATCTCAGTGGCCTCAGGACAGTAGACAAAAATAAATGAATTAACATAATTTCTCTGTCTCCCTATTGTTCCAACCACAGTAGACTCGGGGCTATTAGTTCCATTTGAACTATTACTCAGCAATTCTACTTCATTATAATCAATCAATGGGTCTACTCTGTTCTTAATTCCCAAAATTGCTTCGTAAACCCCCCGTTCTCTTTTCAGCGTGACTTCCCCAAAAATGCTATCCAAGAATGAACTTGGGTACCCTCTGTGCTTAAACATCTGATATAAATTATCACATTCACTGGTGAAGTCCTCTGCAAGTGTGGTCATTCTTGCTAGTCTTACCAATTGGCCTTTTACTACTGATTTCTTTTGGTAGTGAGGGTGGGAGCTTGAAAAATGTAAATAAGTGTTTGAAAATGTGCTCTTCCTATATATCTGAGACGTGTACTGGTTCTGTTTTTTACTTATAAGGGTATCCAAAAATCAGATGTCATTTGTTTTAAAATTCATAGTGAATTTAAGAAAGCCTGTAGTAGAGTTCAGGAACTTCACCAGTTCCCTTGCATCTGACTCGTCCCCCTTCAAAAGGATGAAGATGTCATCCAAATATCGTTTATATAAGCAGATGCTAGGTTTCCAAGTACTGGTGAAAAGGTGTGAGGTCTCCCAGTGGGCCATCACCAAGTTAGCAAAGCTGGCGCCCACCGGTGACTCCATAGCTACTCCAATTTTTTGCAAAAACAACTTTTCTCCGAAGGAGACAAAGTTGTTTTTCAAAATGATGTCCAACAGTTGCTCAACCAAATTGCATTCGTCGCTAGACGCCCCTCTTGCCCCTATAAACTCAACTACCCATTCAATTCCCAAATCTTGGGGGATACTGGAATAAAGGTCACATACATCGACTGTTAAAAAATTCAATGAACAGTCGAAGGTCAGGTCCCGTGGTTTACTATTACAGCTATTGCCAAGGTTATTTCTTCACTCGTTTTGGCATCCGCCATCCAGGATACCTTTGTGGCATCTTCTCCTGTTTTTTTTTTTTTTGTGTTGTTTCGCCTTTATATTGTGTTTACCAGTTTTTTAGTAAGTCGAAGGAGTTGGTGTCTACGTATTGATAATGGCGAACGTACAGGAAGGGGAAGACCTTTCCCAGGGTAATCTTACCCAGCTTTTGGAACTTATAAATACTCGTTTGGACCGTTTATCCGACAAGGTGGATAGTGTCTCTTTTTCCGGTCAGCCAGGACAGAATACAAGTTCAAACACAATACGGAGTCCAGCCCAAACCCAAGGCAGGTCTAACCATCTAACTGGAACGCTAGCTCGTGGAACTAACGGGGGAGCTAACTCAAGATCTGAAGGGAGGCATAGTACCAATTTTGACCCACGGAATTGGTTATGTGACGAGTTCAACATGGAAAACTTGGATAATGTGGCCCAGGACCAGAATGAAACAGTAAGTGACACTTCTTTGACTGAAAAGTTAAAAATTTTCGACAATAAACTTTTCAAAATTAAGAAAAAGCAATTAGAAATTAACTATCTTAACAAGTGTCTAAAAGAAAAAATAGTCCCTAAGGGCCTGAGACTGTTTGTATATCCGAATGGTTTAGAGCTTGGTTCTGACTTCCACAACGAGTTGACAGGCCTGTTTAACAACCATGGGCTAGCAATTTTAAAATGTATGGTTAAATATTATTCAATTGAACTTGACAGTTTGACTACCGAAACTACAGCACTTGAAAGGGATATAAAAGGTGACTTGGACTTTCAGAGATATGAGTTCGAGTATAATCGTACTCTATCTAGTATTGCTCAACAGATGACTAAATTAAAGATGACCAAAATAAAAAAACTTAACAGGGACCTTAAAGCCTATGATGAGGGGTTGGCGTTTCCAAATCCCACTGGCGCACACCCCCGACCAAGGCAACGTAACCATACTTTTGTAAAACAAAGTAACCAACCGACAGGTTCTTGGACCAGACAGGGCAATAATCGATGGAATAACAACAGGTTTGGTGAAAATACTGACGATTATACTACTAACGAGGAACACACTATGGGGACAGGGACTTCAACTGAACCTGATCCTCCCATAGATGTTTTTGAAGATGACGACTGGGTTATCCCAAACCAACAACAAAAAAACTACAGAAGGGGGAGGGGGACGAGCTGGAAACAGAAACGACCAGTGGCCCCAGGGAGACGATACAACACTCGGAGCAACAACCAGCAGTGGGACTGACCCTGTTCGAGGTTGTGACTAATAAGGATGCTGACTTTAAAATTTACAATTACACAGAGTGTCATGTTGACAGCGAACTTATTGAACTCTTTGCAAAAGGATTAACGTTTGTGCCTTCACAGGCTTGTAATATTGTGAACTTATTACTTGATTTTAAAATGTATATTAGGAAGCTCAATCTCAACATGATTTTTGGTAATTCTGACCCTAATTTCTTAGTTGACTCACTACGTGTCCCTAGTAGTTTCAACCCACCCCTTAACAATTCACTTCATTTATTTGAACAACTTTGCGAGTTAGAATTCAGGGAAATAACCTCTAGAATAAATAACATTCACCAATTTAATATTTCTAAGGAGGAACAAGAATTACTAACTACGTTTAGGAAATTGCCGGTGAGGTTGATGAAACCGGATAAGGGGGGTGGACTTGCAATAGTTTACAATGTAGACTACATGAACATTATGTTCGCACTAATGGAAAGGGACACCTATGAAATAGTCAGTAAGAATCAACTCAACCAAGCTCATCAGTATATCAAGTCACACCTTAATGACCTTTTCATTGACGGGTTAATTACAGGTGAACAAAGTCAATATTTAACCATGCTGGCCCCTAGGATTCCCAAAATTTTTGGGATTCCTAAACTCCACAAAAATTTGGGGAACCCACCGTTCCGCACACTTGTTGATGCTCGTCAGTCAATAACCTACCCCGCTGCCAAACTAGCTGACTCAATTCTTAAAAAGTTTGTGGAAGGAGAGGAGCAAATCCTCAAGGACTCTTGGTCCTTTCTAGAAAGTTTACGGGACCTGACCTTCGACTGTTCATTGAATTTTTTAACAGTCGATGTATGTGACCTTTATTCCAGTATCCCCCAAGATTTGGGAATTGAATGGGTAGTTGAGTTTATAGGGGCAAGAGGGGCGTCTAGCGACGAATGCAGTTTGGTTGAGCAACTGTTGGACATCATTTTGAAAAACAGCTTTGTCTCCTTCGGAGAAAAGTTGTTTTTGCAAAAAATTGGAGTAGCTATGGGGTCACCGGTGGGCGCCAGCTTTGCTAACTTGGTGATGGCCCACTGGGAGACCTCACACCTTTTCACCAGTACTTGGAAACCTAGCATCTGCTTATATAAACGATATTTGGATGACATCTTCATCCTTTTGAAGGGGGACGAGTCAGATGCAAGGGAACTGGTGAAGTTCCTGAACTCTACTACAGGCTTTCTTAAATTCACTATGAATTTTAAAACAAATGACATCTGTTTTTTGGATACCCTTATAAGTAAAAAACAGAACCAGTACACGTCTCAGATATATAGGAAGAGTACATTTTCAAACACTTATTTACATTTTTCAAGCTCCCACCCTCACTACCAAAAGAAATCAGTAGTAAAAGGCCAATTGGTAAGACTAGCAAGAATGACCACACTTGCAGAGGACTTCACCAGTGAATGTGATAATTTATATCAGATGTTTAAGCACAGAGGGTACCCAAGTTCATTCTTGGATAACATTTTTGGGGAAGTCATGCTGAAAAGAGAACGGGGGGTTTACGAAGCAATTTTGGGAATTAAGAACAGAGTAGACCCATTGATTGATTATAATGAAGTAGAATTGCTGAGTAATAGTTCAAATGGAGCTAATAGCCCCGAGTCTACTGTGGTTGGAACAATAGGGAGACAGAGAAATTATGTTAATTCATTTATTTTTGTCTACTGTCCTGAGGCCACTGAGATTTCCAAAGTAGTGAAGAAATACTGGTTTTGTTTATCCCTAGAGAAGGATGTTACGAAATTAGTTGGGGTTGAACCTACTATTACTTTTAAGAGGGGCAACAATATGAAAGAACTGCTTGAAAGGAAGCCTTTAGGAACAAGTACTGGGGGGGGGTACTTCGAAATGCGGGGCATGTAGGCAATGCACGTTTATTAATACCGCTGATTCATTTACAGCAGGTTATAACACCTTTAAAGTCTGGAAACGCTTTAATTGTAACAGTAAGCGTGTAGTTTATTTGGCACAGTGCAAACAATGCCCCGCATTTTACATAGGGAAGACAGACGCCTGAAAGACAGGGTATATGAGCATGGTTATGCGATTAACAACAGAAAGGATGAAAATGCCTTAGCAAAGCATTGCATCCAGAATGTGGACCATGCTTTTGATTTTATGGTCATTGACCAAGTATGCCCTGTCAATACCAACTTGCCTAATGAAAACCTTCTTAGGTTACAATTAGAAAAGAAAGAGTTGTGTTGGCAGTTACGTTTGGCAGCACACAAAGAGCCTGGTCTCAATGAATACTGTTAAATTATGTGTGTCCTCAAATTGAACAGTTTATTTAGATAGGGATATGTCATGTCAGTACAACAATTTTGTTTTGAGTATTGAAGATCTCAATTCAATTGTAATATTTACGGCCACATCATGTTCCACTATGTTTATGAGTGTGGCTAGGAGATTTCATCTCATTTTTACCTATACATACACATGTATTTCACCCACGTCATGAGGGGTATCGACTTGTTTAAACCTATTTTAAACACTTTTTATTATTTATTAATTAATTTTTTAATAATACGTGATGTGTAAATTTAGTCAGGTAGGAACTGTTATTGTGAACAATAGTTTATTGTTTGAACTCGTATTAATGACTGAACTGTTTGAATTTTCTGAATTTTCTATATTTTAACTTAATATACATGAATATATTACTAGGAATGCCATTGTTGGTTTTAAGCATTATACACATGCTAATTAACTATATTAGCTAGTTATGACATTTTCATGATGTATGAATTCAATTATTTTTATTACAGTTAGTGGTTAGACTGATGTTGTTAGTATGTGGTCATTACTTATTGCTGTACTGTCTATTTAAATCATTTATCAAGTGAGAATGGTACTTAAGGCGAGAGTGTTTACAACATTGCCGTAAGTCTGATGAAGTTCAGGCAGGGTCCTGAACGAAAAACGCAGTCTGAGCGTTTTACGTTACTTTTCTGTTTTGGCGTGTGGTGCAGTCTTTATTAAATTATTGGATTTTGATTTCAAAACCTCGGAGCAGTGTGGTTTACTATTACAGCTATTGCCAAGGTTATTTCTTCACTCGTTTTGGCATCCGCCATCCAGGATACCTTTGTGGCATCTTTCCCTGCTACATGACACCAGAGCAGCAACAGAACCTGTGGGAGGGAAACAGGAAACACAGTTTACAATGTCTACACATTACCAGCGATTCACACATGCACAGGTGCAAAAATGCACACATGCACACGTGCACAGGTGCACACATGCACACATGCACACATGCACAGGTGCACAGATGCACAGATGCACACATGCACACATGCACACATGCACAGGTGCACAGGTGCACACATGCACACATGCACAGGTGCACACATGCACACATGCACACATGCACAGGTGCACACATGCACACATGCACACATGCACAGGTGCACAGGTGCACAGGTGCACACATGCACACGTGCAGGTGCACACATGCACACATGCACAGGTGCACACATGCACAGGTGCACAGGTGCACACATGCACACATGCACACATGCACACGTGCACACATGCACACATGCACACAGTTTCACACAATTGTACAGTACTCAGTATGCGTAATATCAACACACAGACACAGACACACCTACATGCATACAAAGAGCACTACTAAGTGAGCCAAGTAGTACTATTACTATCAACACTATTACAGGAATTGTTAATACACACTCACCAGCATGGATAGGCTGCATTGCTGTTATACCAGAGGGTCCTGCAGACGTGAAGAAACTAATGTCAGTGGGCACAACTGTGCCATTGTTACTGAGTATGATACAGGTCAGTAGTACAACAGTCGCCTTTCACAGGTCAGCTGCTAATATTGAGGATATCACACTTGCACATTAAATACTATGGTGACAGCTACAAACCAAGGACACACCTCACACATGCATTAACTACCAGTGTACACAACAGTCAACTATACATATGGCATATTACCTGCACATTCACTGTCTTGCTGCTGCGTGGCTCCAGCCTCCATCATAATGCATGTCTGCTGCTGTTGTTGTTGCTGGCGGACTGGAGCCACTACACTCATGAGTAGTCCCTCCAGTCTGGTGAGTGGGGGATGTGTAGCCACCCCACCACCTGTGGCGACCTGTTGCCTGTGGATATCCGACGCACGCTGACGGACATGTCTAATTAAATCACTGCAGTGATGTCGTACCTGCTCATATGTCCTATTATGCGTGCCTATGTCATTTACCCGACAGACAAGGTCTTGCCACAGTGCAGCCCTCTCCTGCTGATTCTGGCTGGTGCGGCAAAAGAGTATTGCATAATCTCGCACCAGGCTCTGGTGTATCTCCTCATCCTCAGCTGTGGAGTAGGTGGGATTCCGCGGGTGGGCCATGTACCTGAGAAAGAAAATAACCTGGTATCAGCAATATATGTGAGCAGAATTTGGCACACATACTACACATGCTACTCGACTGTTATGATACAACATCTCACATATGTGGCATCTGTCTGTCTATTGGTGGATACACATGTAGATGGCCAGGTATCAGTGCTCAGCCAGCCACTGTGCAACAGTACCTGGCACACTCCATACGACATACTACCAAACCCCAGCAGTCAGAACACTGATTCAGGTCAAGAGCACCTCCTCACTCTGGGGGTTTGTATCTAGGTACTGTATGGCCTACATCATCAACTACTGTGAGCTGACCACACACTGATTGCCCTGGATATACATATCCCACCTCCACCATCAGCACAAATGACTATAGTGCATAACATTACAGATACAAACTTTACACTTTGTAACAGTGACATGGTATCCTTTCAGCCCACTGGGCCAGTGGCAGATACAACCCACAATGCTGACCCCTACACAATTGCTTTCTACAGACATGTCCGAGAATGCATGGATCATGCAATCCCATATATGACCAAGACACTCTCCACAAAGGGACAGCATCCTGTCTGGTGGACCGCAGCCATAGACAGATTGTATTACAGAAGATGGAAGCTACTGCAAGACAGAGCATAATTCCATAAAGGGAGGGCATGTCTGAGCAGCACTAGTAAGGATCTATTTTTCCATCATACAAAATCCATGGGCAACTTTGAGAGGGAAATCAAGAGGGACACTACAGATAACCAGAAGGCCTTCTTCAGTTATGTTAGCAACTTGGTCAGGATCCATCCTCTATGCCCATAGGTAGTACACAACAACAAATATTTCACTGACACCACAGATATCGAGAACATTGTGGCAGACAGGTTCAGTGCAGGTGTCACCCTGCCCTCTCCCCCAACATAAGGCATAGTTATCCCAGCTGACCGTAACCTCCCTGTCATCACAGATGTCCAGGAGACAGCCACCCTCAGGACAGCAGAATACACAACGTGGATGGGACCTGATGGTATCCCCAGTTGCATGCTACATAAACTCTGACAGGAGCTAAACACACATATAGAAGTGCTATGTAACACTAGCCTGACTACAGGATATGTACCTGTACATTGGCGCACAGCAGCAGTGGTTCCACTCCACGAAGGAGGCACCTCAACATACCAATACAATACAACACAATACATTACATTACAATACAATACTATACACTATGCTATTGCCCTTGGGACTACAGCAGTGTACTGTTCTGCTACCCAACCATTGTGACACATGTGGTGTGATGGTACCTGCTGCTGTCACACAGTTACACAGGGTGACTCATATGGCATATTACCTATCTGACTAACATTCAGCAGGGGTATGTGTGACATGTACTCATGGGGAGTCTTGCTTCTTAACACTGTGTTGGTTATTGCAGGGTATGTCTTATCTGTGGGTAGGAACTCTTACCTCCACATGTGCACTCTATTGCAGTGGCACGGACGACACACAGCAGACATTTAGGTTGTGGATGGTGTGAGGTGTTACTATGGTTGTTGGACATCTGTCATGGGTGTGACTTACAAATGTAAATCCAGGAGTGGTAACCTCTATGTGGGTAGCATATGTGTACTCTGTGGTGTTGTCAGTCACTGTGCATTGGTAATGTGTTTGAGTGCATTGTCACAGTGTTGTACATGTCACTGTGTCCTTCTCCATATCTGAAGCTGTCATGTGAGGTCCATACCATGGCATCCATTATGTGGTGTGGAGGGGTACACCGACCTACATGTCCATAGCTGACACACCATGTCCGCTGACACATACCATGTGCAGGTATTCCAGGGATAGTGTGCCACTGTGAATATCATTGGGGCCACTATTGTACACATTTATGACCCTGTTCACCCCTGACACATGCAGTGGTGGGCAGCCAATAACATATCAGGTGGTTACTGGTGTAGGTGATCTGGAATGTGGTATGATACTCTGGTTTTGACACTGGTGTTCACTCCATGCCTTTGTCACCAGGCACCTGTTGCAATACATCAGTACACATGTGCCTCACTCAGACTTTATATACATCTCTCTCTCTATATATATATATATATATATATATATATATATATATGTATATAGATATATCTATATGTATATATATATATATATATATATATATATATATATATATATATATATATATATGTCCGTATACATATACACATATATATATATTGATGTACATATATTGCTATAGATGTGGAGGGGGACACAGAGGGGGTGTGAGTGACAGAGGGGGTGGGACAGGCTGTGTTGCAGGTCGTCATATACAGTCATACCTGTAGGTAGTCAGATCAGTCTGTCTATGTATACGTATCTACATATATCTATATCTGTATGTGTGCATTACATAGATATGTTTGTACAATATTCTATCTACATCTGTCTATGTATTCCTACATCTCTCTCTCTATGTATGTATACATATATGCATATATATATATATATATATATATATATATATATATATATATATATACACACATACATATGTTCACATACATACGTGTCCATATGTTAGACAGATATATCAACATATTTGTCTACCATACTGTATACACACACTGACATACTGCTAAACATACATAACTGTGAAACCTACTTTGTACATGGCACTACAACCTACAATCAACCAACACTGATATGTGCACATAGATGCTCTCACATACAAATGTATGTACAGCCTTCACTGATAGTTGCTGTATGTCTCCTGCCCTTTACACATCTTCATATACATATGGATACAGACCATTGACACATATGGAGGGTTCACAGTATGTAGACCTTTATAGTATTACTTTACATTGCCTGTGTTTGTCACAGCTGTTTGTGTTGCCGTCTGGTTCTCTGTCCTGCTGCTCCACTTCCCAGTTGTCAGCTTTCAGGTAGCTGTTGCTGAACAGTTTTTTTGTGTCTGCTTAATTGCAGTTTTCTCTGTATCTGTCTCTCTCTCTCTCTCTCTCTCTCTCTCTCTGTCTCTCACGTCCTTCTCAGGGTGCAATGAAAGTATTGCATGTGTGGGCTGGGAGTACAGCATACTTTTGTAGGTATCTGCATATGCCCATGTGATGGCCTCTGCACCAATTGTTAGCCAGCATTTGCTAATTGCATGCAGCCAGTTGTGTACTGAGTGCAGTTCTCACTGTGATTTCAGAACAGTGCTATAAAAAGGTATGTGAGATAGGCGTAGCCCTTTCAGATTTTAAGGTCAGGAACCATGCTGTTATGCTGTGGACAATTTCTGTGAGTGTAAAGGTTGGTATCTCTCTCATATTTCCAGGTGTGTTGTAGATTAACATTCCTCCATTCATTTCTCCAGTTTCCTGTACTAACTGTGTATGTTCACTGACACCTACAACTACTACTACTGTTAATGTGTGTGTGTGTGTGTGTGCTTTCCTTTCACTTTTGCTTGCACTTTGTTGCTAAGGCTTCAATAGTTGCCCTTTACAGTCACTACTTGTATGCCTGCTAGGTGTCTTGACTGTAGTGTGCTGCTGTAGCTTTCCTATTTTCCATGTACATTCACACCTTGGAATGCTTGCTATATTTGCTAGGGTGTTACAGCATGCAGTGTGGTCTGGCCATGGTGTGGGCCTTGACATCTATTAGGGTATTTGAGTATGCTGCTGAGCAGGCCCCAGAGACTTTCAGGTTCATCTGTTATGTGCCTCATGGAATGGTACATATCAGTGGGGTACACCCATTAAAATGTCTGGTATGCTGCAGTTGTGACTGTGGGTTAGCATGAGCATATGTATTACTACACTTTTTCTGCCATGCAAGTGATGAATACTTTCAGGACTCCATAGTTACCATTGCATGTGTTACACCTTTCTGCCTACTGTTTGTACATTTCACATGGGGTCTGTGGGGCATCCCTGTAAGTCATTCACTGCTGCTATGTCTAGGCTCTTAACTATTCAAATATGGTGGTGTCAGACCCGTCATGTGTACAGATATTTGCAGGTTGTCCACATTTCTGCCTCATATTTTGGTTAATATCTCATGCACACCTTTTTCTGGCAAGTCACTCTGGGCTCAAGTCAGAATATGGTGACAAACATTCAAGTTTCAGACTGCATACCCTTCCAAACATCCCACAAAGTGCAGACCCTGTTACTCTCTGAACTGTCTGCGTTTGTTGTAACATTATTTGTAATGTGTCCCTGGTTTTGGGCCTTTGCTCCACCTATTGTATTACTTGGTCCAGATGTGTTCCTGTAAGAGGTTGTGGGGTATGGGCAGTGCTTATCCTGCTGTGAGTATGTTTGTGGCTTGCAAGGTGCTATAGTGACATTATTACCTACTAGCTTCCAACTAGCATGGCTGTTTCTGTTCACACACTACTATTATGGAAATCCACTAGTTTTGATAGTAATTCTAAATGGCATGCTTTGTGTACTACACATCTATATTCCCTTTACATTCATTCCTACTATTACATGATATATTTATTTTAGCACAATGTTCTTGTATAAGAGTCATGGCTTAGTGGTAAGTCATGCAGACTACTGTTTCCAAGGTCCTGGGTTCGGGACTCACAGTGGGATTTTATTTTGCTTTTGAGCTGAGTACAGGACCTGTCAATCAAAGTGACTAAGGAACTTTTAAGCAGTTGTAACCGGGTTAGCACTGATTTGCGTGGAGCTCACGCATGCGCACTGGCGGTTAGCTCCGCGCACACCCGCTTACAACTGCTTAAACGTGCTTACTCTTGCACACCAGCTATTTTCTTTGAAAGAAAAGAAAATGGGGAAACAGGAAAGTGGTGAAAAAGGGGTCACAAAGAGGGTAAGACAGTAGGGAAACAAGCTTGGGATGTGCAGGAGGGATGTAGATAAGGCCCATAGCTGCCCATTTCTTCATCAGCAATAGCTGTGCATATGTATGTAATTTGGTGTGACATTTGAAACCTTCCACCCCTGAGAGAGGTGTCAGGACAACAATAATACTTGTTGTACAGCCAATTGTAATTGATAGGTTCCATGTCCAGTAGACATGTGTGCGGAATGGGCAGCTATGTATGGGACGTAATTTTTTTGTGGGTACAGAGTGCCCTTTTTTTTATTATTTTTTCAGGTGAGAGTGGTATGTCAGGTGAAGGTAGTCGGTACAGCTGGGGAGGTAGGTTGGGTAGGTAAACAGACAAGACAAACAAGATGCATACAGGGGCGGTGTATGACACGTGTGGGGGTGTTACACAATTGACGGGGACGGAGGTTTGGATATCCAGAGCCCATGAGCCCACAGATGGCAACAGTGGAACTGATATCCCCACCCATAGGCAGTTGCCACTGTTCCTTCACTGCCCAGGACAGGGCTGTGCTGGGGGCTGTGTAGGCGGGGCAACAGGCATGCCCGTTAGTTGTGCCACCCGTGCCTCGAGCTGGCGTAGGGGCTCGAGAACAGAGTCCTGAATCTCCCTACGCACCACAGTCCGGACACTACGGAGGGTGAGTGGTGGTTCTCCTCCGGCCACACTTGCAGATGGGGGGCGAGCCCCATCCCCTGCAGCGCTTCCACCCACAGGTGGCACAGGGCCACCAGAGGAGGGTCCGGACTCGGCACTAGTGCCAGGTGCACTCGCCAGCTGAGGTGGGAGAGGTGGGCCCGCTGGAACCCGCCTTCCCTGTCGTACTATGTTTTGCATTATGTCATGCCAGTTTGGGTTAGTGACATATAATACCATTCACAATTAGTTGTAACAGCATGCATTAGTATTCCCATTAACCAAACACCCAGATATTCACACCATTGAACAGCATGCATAACACATGCATAATTTGAACAGAAATACACAGTCCAACAACATGCAGGGTTAATTGATGGCAACAGGCCATCAGGTGTGGATGTATGAACAGGGCAGATGCATCAACAGACATGCAAATATATATGACCCAACAGGACAAACGTCCAGGGCTCTTAATTGTGATTGCACATACCATTTTCATGTGGAATGGGTTATATGTGGTTATAGGGTGGGGTGAAGAAAGTAATATTAACACCTTCGAATAACAATACATATGCTGTACATTTCTAATAGCTACAGTTATATACACACTACTGTTCTAACTACAGTTTCCTATATGATAACTATTTCAACTTGGTGATAGGACTGTTAATGCAACATCAATATACATTCTATGGTTCTTCATACACATTCATATCTAGCTTTGTTCAGCTACATCAGGGCTACATTTGCTTTATATAGCTGTAGACAAGTGTGGATGTTTGGTATATCAGACAAACATCCTATCTGCATATTGCTGACTGAGAGCAACATATCCTGATTTTGGGATACACATTCCAGATGCAGCAACACTTTGAACAGATTTTGCTGTTTGGCTTTGAATCTCACATGCATTTCATTCTGTCTTGACTGCAGTATACTTTATTCAGGGGTTATTACTACTGTATTGCTGGATTCATGGCACTTTCTCACACTCTCTCACTTGCTTTCATTTTACTATTCAGGATGGTACTTCTAGGCTTTATTGACATGTTTTAACAGTAGTTATTACAATCCTTTCCAGCAGTCTCACTTCTGTCATGTTTCAGTATTTCCACAGGGATATATTTCACACGTGATTTCATCATCTTCTGCAGCTATACTTTTCAGCCTGCTGCAGGTTGTGTACTATTTTCTTACAGGCAGGGCATTTTATTTCAGAATATATGTCGGACAGTTTCATGTTTAGGTTAAACTTACAGGCTGAAAACTCTTGTAATCAAGCAATACTTGCATACACTTTCACACTGTTACTTGCAGATTTTATTCCTTACTGACTACACTGCACTCTTTTGCTGACTGTCATACTTTTATATTTCTTTACAGTTAGTGGTAGTGGATTACTGACCTGCCTGGTGGTGCAACCGCACCAGCCTATCGCCATAGGCTCTGCGGTTCGCAGAACGGACACCTGCAGCTGTAATATAAATGAAGTAATATTGGACTACACATCTCCATAATATCAGCTAGTTTAATTTCTTACATACATAATTAAATGTTACTTACTCAGTAGTGGGGGAACTGGGTGTTTGCCGGGCCTCCTGGATCCAAAGGTTCAGTTGGTCCTGCTTGCGTCTCTTCAGGTCTGCATGGTGGTGACGGACCTGCTCACCAGTCCTTGGAATCCCTGTGGCACTGGTGAGATCATGAGCCAACCGGTCCCACGCCTCAGCCCTGTATGCTCCCCAGAGGACCTGGCCCTGCATGAGTTGGGCCTCATGATTATGGACTAGGAGCCAGACCATGTACCTGGACTCCTCAACACCCCACCTCTGTGCTCGAAAGCGACTACCCTCTCCTACTCCTGTCATTCTGCCTGCAGGTCAGTTCTACAATCGTTTATGCTGTGTATTCCCGCCTATGGGGCTTATATAGTCCGTTTTTCCCGCACATATCTGTGATTGGCCATTTTGGAATTGTATCAACTTCAGTAAACCTGCATTGTCATGCTCTAGTTTGTATTCATTCCTATATATTAGCTATTATTGCATTTACAGGTACTGCTGTCATGGCTTAGTGGTTCTGTACCTTGACTATGGTGTATAGTATCCTGGCCACTGCTTTTTATTTTTCATGACTGTCTAGACATGCTGAGGGGTGTGTCTGTGTAAAGGCAGTTTTGATATGGCTTGCTCAACGTTGCCCGTCGGTTAGCTCGTTTGCGCGGTGCGCAGCTCCGCGCAAATGGGGTACACTGCTTTAAGCCTCATTTGGCTATTGGCATGCATATTACACTCAGCTCAGTTAGGGGCACATAGATTTAGCGTGTTAAACCACTGCTCAGCTACGGGCACTCATTTTGCACCAGTTAAACCACTGCTCATCTACGGGCACATGCACTCACTCTGTTAAACTGTAGCTCAGCTATGGGCATATCTGGCATTTTTTCTTCTTTTGTTACCTCACATGTCTTCAATATAAATGGGCTATTTCATTACATTTTACATAACTTGTGGTTTTATGTGTACATATTTGTCAGGGACTTGTTTCCTGCTTATTTTGCAAAAAAAAAATTCGGTGTTGTGGGGGCTCGAACCATGAATGCCTGCTCTTCAGCCAACATCTCTACCGCTACGATATTGCTTCCTGGCTTATTTTGCATATTTAGTTCTTATATGCTTTCCCACTGGCTGCTAACTGTAGCTGCGCTACGGGCACGCCCGCACAAACAAGCGCACTTATGGTTAAACATCTTTACAATTTAAAAAATATATATAACATGTTCATTTATATATATTTTATGTTCATAGTCTGTGGGGGCATGTGTTGTGTTGTGTTTATTCACATTTCTGTGGACTCTGTTGTGGGTGTTTACTTTGGGCACTTTTACACTTCTGGGGGCGTGTCCGCTTGCAGGGCTCGGCCTACGGACACGCCCCCTACTGTCTTACACGGACCGTGTTAGACTTAGGTGTGATTCAGCATGCTCTCATGAATATGCAAAGCATGCTGACATCACTCCGTTTAACTGCAGCCTCTGTGTAAGAGTTATAACTCTTACACAGAGGCTTCGTGAATCCTGGGGACTGTCTTTATTGTTGAGTTTATTAGTTCTAGTAGGGGAGTTTATAGTTTGAGAGAAGCCATAAAGGTTTGTATGGGAAGTGGGGTTTGTACCGCTACATGAAGTCCAATCTATATTGAAGTCTCCTAAGACTATGGTTTCTTTTGGGTGATTATGGGAAAGCCAATTGAGTATGTATTCAAGTAAGCTAATATTGTTTCCTGGGGGAAGACATGCACAGATGATATTTATAGCTTTATGTGGGTTAAGCTGGAGTTTGGAGATGATTATTTCGGCATTATTAATTAGAGGTTCTTTAAGATTTACAGTGCTAACTTGTAATTCAGATTTGTAGAGAATTGCTACCCCTCCACCTTTTTTAGTTATGCGGTCTAGTCGAGTTATGTTATAACCTGGGGGGGTGATTTAATTGTCTTTTATTATAGGCTTTAGCCATGTTTCAGATAAACAAAGGATGTCAAATTGGTGGACGTCAAGGAGGGCATGGACTTAGGTGATTTTATTACAGATGCTACGTATATTAAGATGTGCAATGGAGAGTGAATTGGAAGGTTTTGTAGGTGGTAGAGCACTAGTTTTATCTTGGTGGCAGTTTGCAGTGGTAGGGGTAAAGACTGGGCCAGGGTTAGGATGAATGTCTCCGTCTATTAAGGAGTAGAGGAGAATATAGTAATTTATTTGGTGAGGCTTACAATAGGGGTCAAATGTTTTTTTAGTTTTTTGGTTGTTGACTTTAATGTGAACTAGTCTGTGAAATTTGGCTGGTAGGTATCTAGGTTTGCAGATAGAATATAAAATGTTTGGAGAAAATGTTTGTATTGGTGTTGAAGTAAGTTTGAAAGGGAATGGAATGCTAGAGAAAAGAGGCTTTTCATAGGAGGTTAAAAGATAGGTAGTAGTTAGGGCAGTTGTGAGTGCAATCAATATTAATAGTTTTAGTTGGTATGGGATGATTAATTTAGGCATGCTATTGGTTGGTGAGTTGGGAATTAAAGGTGAGGTAAGTTGTATATATATATTAGGAGGAGTGTCACTAGGTATTGAATATTGGAAGGGGGGGTGGTAATGGTGGGGGAGTTATGTGTGGAGGGGTAGGTTCATAGGTTCATATGTTCATACTAGGCTATCTGCCCTAGGGCATTTATAAGCCTAGCCAGAATGTGTTTGGCTTTCGTCACCCATTTTAAATTTATTTTGCTATGCCCTTTTTCGAGGTTAGTATACTGTGCCTCTGTCTAACAGTGACACAGAAGTGATACCCAGGGTAAACCTACGATCTCCCATCCACTCATCAAGATTCCTCTTGAAGAGAGTCAATGAGGGACTCTGCCTAACCTGGACTGGGATTTTATTCCAGAGTGAAGGGAGCCTCTGGGTTATGAATCTGTCCCTCCAGCATGTCCTATTTATTTCAGTGCTGAGGTTCAAGTCTCTTGAGCGTAGCTCGATGGGATTTGGATTTTCTGAGGTGCAGCATGTCCATTAATTCGGGTTGGACATGGCTTTATACATCAGGCACAGATCGCCTCTGAACAGGCGGTATGCCACTGAGTAGAGCTGGAGTTTCTTTAACCGGGCAGCATATGGCATCTGTTTGAGCCCTTTGATCCTCTTGGTGAGGTACTTTTGGGGTCTTTCCAGTTGCTGCAGGTGTCTGGTAAGGTACATCCCAAAAGGGGCATTGTACTCAATTATGGGCCTGATGAGGGATGAGTAAAGAGGCACGATGACCTCCCCTGATCTAGATGTGAATCCCTTCATGATTAGGTGGGCTATATAAAATGTTTTTCTAACCACTTTGGCCACGTGGTTGTCAAATGAGAGATTGCTATCAACTTGGGTCCCCAGGTCCCTAATTACTTCTTCTGTACTTAATGGATTTCCACCTATGTGGTAATTTGTGGGCACTTTGTTTTTACCAAAGGGGATGACTGTACACTATTTGGCATTTAGCTTGAGGCCATGGCTCTGGCACCAGTTGTCTGTTTCTATGAGGCCCTTTTGGAGGATGCTTGTGTCGGCTGGAGAGTCGATTATGGTGCCCAGTTTGCAGTCATCTGCGAACTTGGTCAGCCACAGTCCTTCTGTGTTGGCCTGTACCTCCGAGAAATATATACCGAACAAGAGAGGTCCCAGGACTGAGCCTTGTGGGACACCACTTGTAACTGGTTTGGAGTCTGACATGGCTCCAGCAATTCTAACCATGTGGGTCCTGTCCTTGAGCCAGTTTGCAATCCATCTAGTGACATAGGGGTTTATATTTAAGCTGGTGAGCTTATCTATAATGCCTGAGTAGGGTATTGTATCGAAGGCTTTTGCGAGGTCCAGGTAGGCTGTGTGGACCACCTTCCCCTCGTCAATGGCCTTGGTGACTGTTTCAAAGAAATCAACCAGGTTTAAGAGGCAGGATCTGCCTTTAACAAAGTCGAACTGGGTAGGATCCAGTGTTTGTAGGTCCCCAATATCTTTATTTATGAGGTCCATGATGATCCTTTCCATAGCTTTGCAGACCAAGCTAGTCAGGCTTATGGGGCGATAGTTTCCAGGATCCGTTGAGGCACCACCTTTATGGAGAGGGGCCACTGTTGCTGTACGCCACTCTTTGGGCACATATCCTGTAGTAAGGCTGAGATTGAACAGTAGTTTTATGTTTGGGTTTAGCTCTTCTTGGAGTTCATGTAGGACGCAGCCCGGGACACCATCTGGTCCCATTGATGCTGTGTTTTTGCTTTGGAGAGGCGGCTCTTACCTGAGCATCTGAGATGTCAGGGGCAGCACTCTGCTGGGATAGATATTTGCCCTTTGGTGGGGAGGGGAGAAGTTTGCGCTGAACCTGTCAGCTAGGATGTTGGCAATGTCTGTGGGTTCGGTGTATTTTTGTCATTTTGGACTAATTCTGAGCATATCTGGGAATTACCACCCACGTTCCTAACATAACTAAAGAAAGCCTTGTGATTATCCTTAGTGTCCTGTGCAATTTTCTCTCGAAGCTGGCCTTAGACAATTTTATGTGTGCCAGTAGTTTTTTGCTAATACTGATCAGTGATGCCTTCCCTTTTTGGGATTTTGCTTTATCATTTAGTAGCTTCCTCCTTCTATTGTATAGTTTGTTTATGGCTGGGGTCCACCAGACAGGACGTCTGCCTTTGGAGGATTGGGTCTTGGTTTTATTTGGGATCGCATGATCCATGCATTCCTAAAGGTGTTCATAGAATGCGTTTATAAAGGATTCTGCGGTCTGGGCCATATTTTCCACAGGCCCGGGGGCTTTGAAGGATTCCACCTCAGTTTTGAGGGTGTGGTAATGATGTGATTTGTGTGATAGGGTGTGGAGTAATAGGGGCGTGACCTAGTGGGAATAAATGTAGGAACACTGGGGGCGTGTGGGAATTGGGGGCAGGGTAGGGGAGCGGAGTGAGCCCAAAGGGCGAACGGAGTGGGTAGAGACAGGAGAGTAGACTATCAAAGATGACAATCTGTGAAGTGGGAGAGTTCTACAGGTAAGTCTAAAAGGGAGAGAATATACAGGTAAGTTTTGAGGCTAGTAAGAAGGAGGATTAGGATGTCAGAAGTAGTAGAATGGGATGAAAGATACCTTAGGACAAGGGTGAGAGAGTGAAACAGAAAGTACAAGAAAAGTAGAGGCAGAAAAAGTATGGCGTAGGGGCTATGGTAAGGAACAGTTGTGGGAAAAGAATATACAGAGGCTAATGGTAAAGCACCACCTAGTGGCCAGTACTTTATAGTGGCGAAATGTCCGTCTACAGGGGGTAGCAGGCTACAAGTGGGGGAGGATAGGCTAATTGTTAGAAGAGGGAAGCTAGTTGGATGTAAGGGTTAGATAAGGATAAGATAAATAGGGGGGGGGGATTGTTGGCTGCTGGCAACCTAAGTAGGAAGCTTGCCACACCAGGGACAGATTTAAACAATAGTAATGAACAATGTTCTAGTAGCTGTTACAGTACATACTTTCACTGTGTTTTGGTAAAGGATGGTCTCGCAAGGAGGCTGGTAGGTGAAATCCCAGTTTAGCCTTTGTTTTAGTTAGTTTCAGAGTCATCCAGTTGGGTAGATTCTGGTACTATTGTACAGGGTGTACTGGATCACAGGCTATTAAATGTAGGAAGAAAAAATGGTAGTGAGCCAGATAGTTCTAGAAATAGCGAGCAAATAAAGAGTTATCACAGACACAGTTATGTGTAAAAACCTCAATAAAATATCTAAAGTCAAATAGAAAATATGTTGAGAAATAATTAATGTCTGATATGCCTCATGAATATCAAAATAATTAACAATCATATCAATGCCTGAGATATCAGTATAAACCAGCAACAACTATAACACTAGAACTGTACAATATGCAGACAGATTGTTAGGAAAGAAAGAGCTGCATATATATTTTACACATTCTGAAAAGAATACACTGTCATTAGCTGTTTACTCAGTAGTACATCATCAGAGACATTTCAGGAGCCGGGCATTCACAACAATCTTACTCCAATATACATTTATTAGAAATATAAACAATATTAACGCTGCCTAGGATAAGAAAGAAGTAGCGGTGCAAGGGAGTGAAGGCGCTAACAGCAGCCCACATGCACAACGGTTACTATGTTTAAAGTACGAGTGGGATTTGTAAACTTTATTAAAGCTATTATTGGTATTTTGTTTAAAGATCCCCCTATGAGTTTGTAAAGGGTTGTGTAGGCTGTGTCCAGGTGCCGTACAATATCATTACAGGCAGAAATTACTACTAAATAGTTGCAAAAGTAAGATAAGCACCAAAGTAATGTCCTACTTTTACAAGATAGTAGAGCCAAGTTCAGCAGCCTCCCATATACAGTGCTTACAATGATTAAGCAGGATTGTAATATCTGAGCTCTGTTAATGTGGTTAAAGGAGGTACCAGAAAAAAAGAAACCCCCCTTTAGTTATTAATAGAGCGTTTTGAAGGCTAATCCAGGCAGAGTAAAAAAAGTTTTGCATGAAGGTTTAGGGTTTATGTGATAGACAGTTTATGTCATCATAGACAGTTTATGGGGCAATATACTTACACAACTGGGGGGTGTTCCCAGTCCTAAACTCAGCCTCTTATCAGCTTAGGAGGTTCTGATTGTACTTTTAAGGTCACTATAGTGGTGACCACATTGCTCCCCATTGCATGGAATGCTGGTTGCTGTAGAGACAGCCTTGGCTATGCTATTCCAAATCTCAACCTTATACTGAGACCCGGTATAATCCCCCTTCAGCAGCTTATGGCTTTAGCGCTTCACGAGGAATGCCACAAATATCCAGGATTCCTCAACTCCACCTTTGTACTCTACATTTAGCACCATTCTCTCCCTCTCCAGCCAAGTCAACTAAAGTCAAGCTACCAACACATGTTTCAATTAGTGTCTATTTCAGATCTTGTGTTTTACTGATCTTGGACAAAGATGCATAGCCATGCCAACTGCAGTTGCACAATTGAAAGCAGATGGATTTTTTTTGGCAGACACATATACACTACTTATATCACAAAGCAGTAAATGGGTGAAACATGACATTGAACTGTGCCATGTGTGATCCTACACCCATTATAACAGGTTACAATGTTCGACAATGGACTGCTTACTGGCACGTCTTTTTAGGGTTGTAGTTTGGAAGGTGAAAGATGCTGAATTCAGACATTTTGTGTTGCAGCTTACCCAATGTTAAAACATTATTTAACAGCTGGGAATTGAACTCCTGGGATAAAGGATCCAAAAAATTGCAACTTAGAGTATTAACTGACATGGAAACAGGAGAACTAACTTTCCACAATGGAAATTTGACATATAGTGATTTCTGAATGAATGGAGATACGCTTCAAGGAGGTCTATATGTCTGTGGTTTTAATTATGTCTTATAATGCATTCCTGTGAAAAAGTCATACTTTCTGCAAGTAAATAGGGTTCACATGGATGCAGTTGTATGTGATGATTAATACAGTTCAGTTTATCTTACACATACAGTGCTTCATAAGACATAAGGGTCCTAAACACATAGTTGGAATATGTGATGAGCCATGATGATTACAACAAAAGTATTGTTCCCATTATATATATGCAAGTGAATACGATATGAAATATCATCACTACACATAGTTGGAATATGTGATATGATGATTACAACAAATGTATTGTACCCATTATATATATATATGCAAGTGAATATGATATGAAATATCATCACTGTTATGTCTAGGAAAGTGGGCATACATTAGGTTTTATTTCTAAGACATTAATCATACATGCTAAACAACACCATTTCATTTTACAAGGCTTACTAATATATTACTTGTAAGAAACAGGTTTAACTGATACATTATCAGTTTAATTTACTGTTACTGTCCTATTCAAAAAGTTGTGCGAAATGGGCTTCTTAAACCCTTTTTAAAAATGATCTCATACCTGGATTTGAACACTTAATCGGTTGTATTACTTATCTAAAGTCTTTTGCTTTACACCTTGTATCTATCATAGAGATAGTTCTATGACAGGTTGAATTTTGCATCTCAGTACTGTCCAGAGTGCTGTGGAAAGCACACTATTGCCAGGAGTGATTGAGCCACCTAAGGCAGCCTAAACTGCATTTTTATTTTTTCCTTAGGTGATGAACCCTGTTTGTGTGCTGCCAAGAGGAGAGCAAATATACCTTACAAAGAAAAGAAATAGAAAAATAAATGCTGTGAATAAATGCAAAGTGATCTCTCTAGAGAAAATCTGAGCAATGCTTCATGTGCCTTGTTTCTCTCATTTCAAATTCTATTACATCTTGTACCACTAAATTTAACATCTGTCAGGTACATTTACTGAAGTGAATATTCTCTCTTTTGCGGGAGCTGAGCAATGACACCATATGTGCTTGTGCTAGCTAATGCAACCTAAACTAATTTTTTCTCTTTCTCCTAAGGTAGTGAATGCTGTATGCATGCTGCCAAGTGGAGAGGAAATATACCTTTAAATGGAAAAGAAATGGAAGAGTAAATATTGTGGGTAATAGCAACATGTTCTTTAAACAAGGGTCAAACAATGCTTCTTGTGCCTTATTTCTCTTAATTCATCTCACTTTACAGCTTGTGCCACAGAGAAAGTTACCTGACAGGTATATTTCTTCAATAACTACTATCCAGAGTGCTGCTGGCCACAAAATGCTGCCAGGCATGTTTGAGCTATTTAAGGCAACCTAAACTAATTTTTTTACTTTTTTATTAGGTAGTGAACCCTGCTTGCACTCTGCCAAGTGAAGAGCAAATAAAAAGAAGGGAAAAAAGGCATATTGTAAATAATTACAATGTGATGTCCACACAGCATTCGAAAAATGCTTTGCATGCCTTATTTCTCTTGATTCACTTCAGTTACACCTTGTACCACAGAATTTGACATCTGTCAGGTACATTTAGTGAGGTAAGTACTCTCCCTGCTGCTGGGGGCCATGCAATAGCACCAGGTGTGTTTGAGCTACATAAAGCAGCCTAAAGTAAATTTATCACTGTTTCTCTTAAGTAGTGAACCATGTTTGCATGCTGCCAATCAGAAAGGGAAAGACATTAGAAGAGAAATGTGTCAGAGAAATTACAGAAAGTGAATGAAATGCAACATGTGTATATGTAGCAATGACCATAGCGAGACGTGCATTCAAGTGAACAATTCTTCCTTCTCACCTCTCCTTGCAACATCAGACAGGCTTTGTGGAACACATTATCAGAATTGTAGATGATGATAAATTATGTGAAAGTGGACAGACTAATGATCACATGTTAGCAATAGTGACAACAACTGATTTTTAAACAACACAATGATATCACACAATGTGATTAAATATGCATTCAGACAATCCTCTGTAAAAGTATCATGTAAATGGATTTGAAACAGAGAATACTTTATCTATAAGCTCAATGTGCTTATACCTTGCACCACAGAGAACGTTACCTGTCATGTGTATTTTCAGTGCCACCTGGCAGGTTTGCACTACCTATGACAGCCTAAACTAAATTTTTCACTTTTTCCTTAAGCCATGTAAGTGATTTTTGGCTGCCAGTTGGCACACAAATGGTAGAAGAAAAAAATAAACATACAAGATTATTGTAGATTGAATACTTTACATGTACATTTTTGACCAAATGTGTTATGTTGCATTAGTCACCTTCAAACAAGGGTATTAAAATCAATCATTTTACACTATTTCCCAGAGTTGCCACAGACAAAGGCATATGTTAGCAAGGTGATAGAGTTTATATGTAATGGTAATCTGGCATTGTATCAAGTCACACTGAAAGTGCAACAGAAACAAATTATGAAATTTGTCCTTTTACATTTGACTGTGAATGTCTGGATGATTTTGATATTGCCAACAGTTAGCACAGGCATGTGCTCACACGATATTAAACAAAGACTGCAATCACTGCAAGTGTATCCCTTTTTCCCCCCTCTGCTGCATCATTTCAATATCTATGCTTTCATAATAAGAATGCTGTCTTTCTTTTCTTGCCACAGGTTATCTTTAACAATGCTTATAGTACTCCCTGTAATATGAATATTTTCTACTAAGGGCCAGTAACTGTGGTCATTCAAGCCAGCATTTGAATGTTAGGGCTGTTGATCTCTTAAATTAGTTAATGTATTATCCGCAGTAGTGGTGCTGCGGTAGCGTTGTCACCTCACAGTAAGACGTTGTCCGGTTTGATTCTCAGCTAGAGCGTTTTTGGCGTGGAGACATGTGTGAATGGGCGTACCTTTGTTGAAGGTTGTGCGTCAAGGCTGGTAACTCGGCATGTAAAAATCAACTACCAATCATTAGTGGACCGGAGTTCCGCTGTGGCGACCCCTAACCGGGAAAAGCCGAAAGACACAACAACAACAACAACAACTTGCAGACTTTTTGTTATGTCTCTACTCCCTGATATACCCTTATCAAAGACAGGAGACTGTGAAAGCTGATTGTTCCTGCAGTCAGGGTAATTAGAGACACCTGCAAGCCATTAACAGGGAATACTTCTCAATGCTCATCCTTGCATTGCTAGGGTGTGTACATGTAATTGTGTAGGTTCTTACATCATGTTTACATTCCCTACACTTAGTGCAGCTTTTGTTATTCAGGGATGTTAACGATTTCATACCTCATTTGCATACTCACAGTGATCACAGGACTTACTCCGCACCATATATAAAGAAAAAACAAAACTATAAAAGTACTGTAAAACCAGTAAAAGACCACATATGTTTTTTAGTTGCTCATAAACACTTTCGTTCACTACAATTTTGGGAACTTCTTCAGATAGACACTCTCTCTCCATCAACTCCTTAAAAAAACTGTAATACAGTACATTGCTGACAAATTATATTATTCAATAAATGGAAAAATACAAGTCAATATTCTTTAAACAGATAAACCCTAAATCCTAAACAAGAGTTGATTAATTTAACTAACTGTTAAAAACAGAACTTCTATAAAACATTTTTAATTTGTTACACATGACCACCTAATTAATGTCTTTGTACACAATCATAAAATACAATGAAACAATTTCATAATTAGTCAAGGCTTTCCAATCCTTAATGTAATACACTATCCATAAGGTTGAACATTAAATCTGCATTCTTTTTATCGGTAATAAACTACTACTAGATATTCTGTCATTAATGCTTGGGGGGGGGGGGGTTGGTAAAACAGAGAAGGCTATCAGGACAATAATTTACCAACATGTATGTGCCATTAAAAAGGTGAACTTGAGCAATGCCCTTTACAAACATTCTTTTAAATGCCAGGATTCTAAGAAATTCACTTTTTTGTTTTGAAAAAGGTTCCACAGTTTGATAAAGGGGGTGACTGGCATGCATGTGTTGAGAAAAGGGAATTATACTGGCAGGTGTTGTTAGATGCTACTAACCCCCCCCCCCATCCATTAATGACAGAATATCTATTAGTGGTTTATTACTGATGAAAATAATGCAGATTTAATGTTCAACCTTATGGATGGTGTATCACATTAAGGATTGGAATGCTATGACTAATTATGAAATTTGTTTATTTTATTTTATGATTGTGTACAAAGAGATTAAATAGGAGGTCCTATGTAATGATTTAAATTTTTTTATATCAATTGTGGTTTTAACAGTTAGTTAAATTAATCAACTCTTGTTTAGATTTAGGGTTTGTATGTTTAAAGAATATTGACTTGTGCTTTTGTATTCATTGAATAATGTAATTTGTTAACAATGTTAATTGTTGTTGAACCAGTAGATGGCACTGTATTGCAATTTATGTAAGGAGTTAATGGAGCGGGAGTTTTTATCTGAAAAGGTTGACTGAAATTATAGTGAGCAAAAAGCGCATATGAGGCATTAAAAACATGTGCGTTTCGTTCACTACAATTTCAGTCAACTTTTTCAGATAAAAACTCCCACTCCATCTGACAAACTGGATAGTGTTTTAAGTGAACTTGTGAACACTGGTGTCTACAAGCGTTTTTTTTTTTTTTTTGGCACCATATATGAAAGTAATCATGTAGCTAATGCCTTAGTATAGTACTAGGGAGAGAGTTTGAAACTCACTAGTGCTAGTTGTGAGATTTATCTATTTTCTACAGTGCTGTATTGTCAAGTATGTTGCTATTTCTTAATTAATGCTTTTAATATTTAAAGGTGAAGTGCAGTGACCTCTGAAAAGCATCTGTATCATTTTCGATTGCATTACTTTTATCCCTTCCTTTTGCGATAGCCATGTCTGCATTTCTATAATTCTGCTACTAAATGGTACATGACCAAAGTATTATTTTATTTTGTATGTCATGTTTTCACACTTATTGTATATGATTGTATTTTAAGTATGTAGGAAGGTCCGGCATTATCTGTTTTGGAAAAAACAAAAATGTTCTATTTTTGTATTTCTGATGGACTAAACTCTACAACACTGGATATGGCAGTTGTAACAATTTAGTGTTACTTTTCAATGAGGGAAATGCTAAGAAGTGCAAGTGTGGATCAGGTCGGCAACCATTATTTCCTGAGCTGGAAGACATCATCTGTGAATGGATTGCTAACAGGAGAGCAAAGGCTTTGGTTGTACGCAGGGCTGATATTCAAGCATTTGCCCTTGCAATGGCACCACAGTTAGAAATATCCCCAGAAGAATTCAAAGCATCACAACATTGGCTGGATGGCTTCATTCATCGATATGAACTGTCTCTAAGAAGATCAAAATACTGTTCAAGGTGGAAGATACTGAAGTTATTAAACGTGCACTTGCATTCAAGTCCTTTGTTGATGGCATCGACATTTCTAAATACCAACTCTCCAACATGATTGCTATGGATGAAACTGCAATGTTTATGGGCCAAGGATCTCAAACAACAATTGATAAGAGGGGTGCCTCGTCAATCTACATTCCCTCCACTGGTTACGAGAGTGCACGTGTTACCTGTATTTTGGCATTTCATCTAGATGGAAAGAAAACTCAACCTCTAATCATTAGTAAGGATAAGAAATATAAGATTGAACATGTTTCAGGCATTTACATTCTTGAAACAGAAAAAGCCTGGTGCACACAAGGAGTTGTAAGGAAGTGGGTGGATGTAATGCTGCCACTTGTTTTGTGAGGTGGCAAAAGAGGTCTGCTAGTCTGGAATTCACCCAGCACTCACCACACTAAAGACATGAAGAAATGCCTTGCATGGAGAAGAATAGATCAAATAATTATTCCTGCAGGAATGACTGCCTATCTCCAGACTCTTGATATTGCAATAAACAAGCCATTCAAGGACCATTTGTGCACAGAACTCAATGACTACATTGAACATAGAATGGAGAGAAATCAGCATGGAAACTTTGTGAAGCCTAACCTGCAAGAGGTCGTGACTTGGGTGAAAAATTCATGGGATAAAATCACAGAAAGCTGTGTTGCCAATGCACTACGAGCAGGCTACTTGTACAAGCAGTGCTCATTTAAGGAGAGCTCTATTGCTAGGTATGACAGATTCAGGCCAATGCTTCTACAGGAAATGGAGTCGCAAGACATTTAGGCCATAATTCAGGGGTTGGAGACTTATGACAGTATTCCAGAAGAAGATGACATGACTGTATTTGAATAACTTTTCCATTTTTGAGGCAACAGAATGGATTGCTTCTGTTTTTAGTTTTATTTCCCTCCTCCAACATACATGTACTGAGATTTTTCTGCACTTTCTGTTAAGCATGAAATATTGCACTGTGAAAGCCAAGGTGTAGATATTTTGAAGATGAAATGTTTGTTGCACTGTTTATGTAGAATTCTCACACAACTGTTAACGCGTTACTTAGAACTGTTGTCCAATAACAGAAAAGTACCAAATAAATGTCAATTTGTGTACATGAATAAATGTCGATTTTTGTACATGAATAAATGTCGATTTGTGTACAAGAATAAATGTTGATTTTTGTACATGAATAAATGTAGATTGTTGTACAGGGGGGTTAATAAGGCATACCCTGATAATAAGCCCTAATGCGTATTTCGGTGGAGATGAGATTCATATACCAATATTCAAAGTAGGCACAAATTCCCTCAAAATTCCTTAACAGATTAATTAATATTAAAAATGGACCTCCCAGGATTAAGGAAATTAAATAAAATACAAAGGACTATTAAAATATAAAGACCAAGACATCATAGATGCATTTGAGGATATTTACAAAAACCTATATAATTTACCAAACTCGCCATCTACAGACAAATTTGATGCATTTAATGCATTGGCTAAAATTCCCACAGCTTACTGATTACAGAAGAACTTCTTAAAATTACCCCTGACCTTAGAAGAAATTAAAACTGTGATTAATAAACTGAGACTAGGCAAATCTCCTGGCCCAGATGGGTACACGGCAGAATTCTACAAAACATTTTCTGAACCTGTCTCTAAAATCTTGTTAAACATATTTAACTACATAATTTGATATGGCATAACTGAAAGATATCTAAATAACTCAAAAAATTCTAATTCTTAAACCAAACTCTGACCGTCTAGATCCAGCTAGCTATAAACCCATTGTCCTTATCAATACAGATCTTAAGATTCTAGCCCATGTTATTGCAAACAGAATGAAAAATATACTCCCTTCCATAATCTTGCATGAAGAAATGGGCTTTATGCAGAATAGACAAACATGTGGTAGCACTCTTCTGTTAGATACCATTATAGGAATTCTTGGTAATGACAGACATCCTAGATACATCCTTACTGTTGACACAAGTAAAGCATTTGACAGAGTAAACCTAAACTTCTTATTTAATGTTTTGCCCTTTTTTTGGAATTCCACAAGAATTCATAAAAATAGCTAAAAGAATATACTCCCGTCCATAATCTTGCATGAACAAATGTCCTTTATGCAGAATAGACAAACATATGGTAACACTATTCTGTTAGATACCATTATAGGAATTCTTGGTAATGATAGACATCCTAGATACATCCTTACTGCTGACGCAAGCAAAGCATTTGACAGAGTAAACCTAAACTTATTTAATGTTTTGCCCTTTTTTTGAATTCCATAAAAATTCGTAAACATAGTTAAAAGTACTCTATCAAAAAGCCTCCACTACCATTCAAATCAATAAGCTCAAATCCAACCCTATCCCTATTTCCAATAGCACAAGACAAGGATGCCCCCTATCTCCCTACCCCTTTAATCTTTATTTAGAACCTTTACTGATATATATATATATATATATATATATATATATATATATATATATATATATATATATATCCCAAAAAAACTTCCATCATATACCTAAAATATTAAATATAAAACTTTCATATTCCACCTTTGCTGATGATTAAAATCTATATTTTGAACTTCCTAACACTGATTTCCCCAAAGTACTTAATTCATTAGATTCATATTCTGATATTTCAAATTATAAAATAAATCAAAATAAATCACATATATTCCCTTTAAATCCTCTAGGCCATAAAGAATTCTAATTTCCTATTAGTGAGTTTAAACTCAAATACCAGATAAAATACTTAGGCATAACCTACACTCCTAACTTTAATGATATCATTAAGAATAATTTATTACGTTTGGTCAAACGTTGAAAATGATATCAGTAGATGGAGAAATATTAGTATGTCCTTATTGTCTAAAGCTAGTATGGTCAAAATGAATGTCTTACCTAGAATTCTCTTCTAGCTGTATGCTACTTTCTCATTCATACCGCAAAAAATATTCATGAATATAGAAAAAGCCATATCTAAATTCTTGTGTCACCCTAAATCCATTAGAATCAAATATGACAAACTTTCCTTAACAAAGGATAAAGGTGGCTTGGGGTTGCCAGATTTTAAACTTTACTATAATATAAGCACCTCTAGTAGACTGATTCAAATAATCAATTATGACCCTAACCTGAATTGCTGGACACCCCAGTGGATCAAAATCTGGTATAATTAAATTAAATCCCTTGACATAAATCCCAAATTTCTCCCTTTTCTAAATTTAAATCAAAAAGACTCTTACATTAGAAACCTACACCCACTGATCAAACATATGATACTAACTCTCCAAAATGTATTCAAATCTATGCAACTTTCCATTGCCCTTGCTCTCATACAACCTCTCCATTTAAATCCCAACCTATTACTTAACAACCAACCAACAAACCCAACAAATTTCCCCTCTAATAATAGATTTCATATTTTGGGAACTATACAAATGGCAGGAAACTAACATAACAGAACTAAGACAGAAACTTGAACTCCCAAGGAAATATGTCAGTATTCTTAGACAGATCCTTTATCTAATAAAGACTAAGATACCTTCTATTAAAACTGATCATCGGGATATTAACTCAGCGATTTTAATACTTAAAAACCTAGCAACTAAGAATAAAATGATCTCCAGGACATACAAACCAATAACAGGCATAAAATCTCAGAATTCCCTCCTATTCTCAACCTATTGGCAGGGTAAAAGCCAACTGATTTCAGATGAAAATAAAAAATTGGCTATTGAAAATACGATCAAGCTTATTCCCTTCAAGTGGCTGTTCTACACCCAAATCATGATTAACAACACTTACTATATGCCATCAATTCTTAATAGATTCAATCCCAAATATTCATCAAACTGCCCATACTGCCCAAATCAAATAGCAGACACTTTGCCCATTTTCTGGAGCTATAAGAGAGTCCACAATTTATGGTGTTCCCTAACAGTAAGATTATAAGATTAGAAAAGATGGGATATGAAAAATCCACCTTTTCATGAGAAACAACTATTTTATGCATTACTACAACGAATCTTCCCAAAATCTTAAAACATATTCTTATCACCATATGTGCCCTTATTAAGTTCTGCATCACCAAAAACTGGACTGATAAATCCTTAATCTCATGGGAAGATTTTTGAAATCTAGCCATTAAATATATTTCCTCACATAAATTAGCATATGCTGCTACAAAACAAAAGCAATAATACCATAAATACTGGAGATACTTGCTGGATTTAATACTTAAGAATTAAAACCTAATATTATTCTAAACTATTCTGATAAACTCTGACACTGACTTATTACAACAAAAATCAGGTTACTCCTTTCATTATCTCAACATATAAGTATTTTTACAAATATATCTAGATGTAATAAACAGTTTGCATACTTCATCCATACATCTCAATATGATATGCTCCTTATTTTATCTCCCTTCCTTTTAGCTATAAAAACTTAAGCTTACAGATGTGGCTTCTATTGTATATAAAGTACAGTTATAGCTTTTAATGTCAAATTTCCTTTTTGTAAATACTTGCTTCTTGTTTTCAACTTAACCCAATTACTGTTGTTTATGCTGGTTTTAACTGTGTTGCTTTTTTTTTCTAGTGATGTTTTATATTGCTAAAATCTAAATAAAAAGTTTTTTGGAAAAAAAAAGAAAGTATAAGACCCTGTCTTATTTTCAGGGAAATATGGTGTGTGTGTGTGTGTGTGTGTGTGTGTGTGTGTGTGTGTGTGTGTGGGTGTGTATATATAATATATATATATATATATATATATATATATATATATATATATATATATATAATACATATATATATATATATATATATATATATATATATATTTATGTGTGTGTGTGTGTGTGTGAGAAAGAAAGAGAGAGAGAGAGAGAGAGAGAGACAGTGATAACTGTGTGAGTTAGACTACAGTCATACAGAAAGAGTGGAGTTTGCTTTGGGTTTTGGGGGATAGCCAAATGTTCATTAACTTTTTTATGATACCCTTTGTATCTGTACTTGTGATGGAGAATGTTCTCCTATTCTTGTTTAAGACGTCTTTCCTTTTCCATTCCTGTCATACTGGCACCTCTGGATTGCAGGCTGCCAGCCGACGTGCACATGATAGGCACACATATGTTTATTCTTATTACCGTATATAAGGTAGATTCAGATACATATGACAGTAACATTTTTATAGCTTTAACATCTGTTAAGATGTTTAACATACCTTTATTATACGGAAAATATGTGATCAGTTCTATTCTCCATTTTTTTTTGTTTTGTTTATTGTTTGTTATTATATGTGATCCTGATAGTAGCACTGTGGAACTATTACCACCTGATTTTGGAGCATCAGTAATGTCTGATGATGTTGGTGCTGATGAACAGGCACAGTCTGGGGGCACAGAGGGTCAGTCTGACACTGAAGTTGTGACTCCCACATCCCCTGCTAATATTTTGAACACAGTCAGTAAGTTTATGCATACCCAAAACACAAAGACGTCTGATACAGGACAGGCTGACACAGTTGATCAGGCTGGTGTGGTTACTCCAGTTGCAGAGGTAGTTGCCTCTCCTGAAAGCCATCATGAGGGTGTGATGACAGACAGGAGGGTTGGTAAGGGCACTTGGAGGAGGCCTGCTGTCCACTCTCCTCCTGATGCTGGTGTGTCATTAGGTGCTGCCGGTCTATGTGTAGGAACATAGTGAATGCACAAGCACATTACACCCGGGCATCAAGAGGGATAGTGCAACTTCTAAATGGTGTGCATTCTGACATGAGTAATTCCTTGAACCACATGACAACTCCTTCTAGCCAGGGCCATGGAAGTAGCAGTGAAGCTCTTGGCAGAGGTGGTTCTTATGGTCAGAGGTAACAATGCTAGACTGAGTAGTCTACCATGCATAATTCACACCTGTCCAAGATGCCAGGACCCAGTGCAAGCACAGTGCTTGATTGTGTTCATACAGACACACATATGGAAACAATAATTCCCTTGTGTATACTACTTTACACTCCTGCAAGCTATCTAAACAGTACTGTTGAGTGCTGTACATCTATTGATACTGGCCCTGAACACTATACATTCAGAGAGATACATGCGTTTCTTACTTGCACACACTCACTTCTTTGGTGTCAGAGTTTCCCTCCACCCCCTCACCATGTGCAAATGATAGTGACTGTCCCCTGCCTTTTGCACATGTTTTTGTGACTTAGGGTTACATTTAAGTCTGATGCACACAGTGGATAGATGATGCTTGCTTATTCACAAGATTGGATTTATAAATATGTATTACAGAGCTAAAGTTGTTGATTTCTTGTTCATACTCATTTGTGAATGGATTACTGCTATATTGTTGTACTGCATCATATTTCAGTTAGTATTGTCATTACAGTATTGGAAACAGTTATGTCAATCTTGTTTCTTGATATAGTTGTGCAAATGAGGGTATAATTGACCTGTTCCATGTTGTATGGACGGTGGACATTTGAAATGCTTGATGCAAACTATTGATTCTAACATGCAAATGTATGTTGTAAACATCTTACAGAGGAGATATTACTGACATAAATGTACACTTTAGAAAAATAGGCTCTGCTTAGGGGCATATACATATTTCCATATAAGAGTAATTTATATAAGTATTTTTTTCTTTACAGGTTTCACACTTACCTTGTCATTACTACAGGTAATAATTGTGTCCTTGTGGGTTGTCCCTGTCTGATGCTATCAGAACACATCCATTACATGGTTAAGTAAAGGTTGCAGTGTCTGACAGGCATCATTTTTCCTATGTGTATGCATGTAGGATCTTATACTTTGAGCTAGGCAGTGATTGTGTGCACTGGCCTTTGCCTTTTAGCCGAATCAGGGCATACTGTGCACGCCTCCATCTGCCAGCACCATCTGCAGCTAGTGGTTCTCGTTCAGACTCCACATCTGTACCTGCTGCTTGCCCTGCCTGTGGTCCTTGAAACTGTGGTCCTGACACTTGATGGTTGATAGTATAAATGTAACCACTGTTCGTGTATAAATGTAAATACAAATGTAAATACTCTGTGTTTAACGAGAACTTAGTATAATGCAATGTTAGCATATGGAGCTTTTCTCCCCCGGGCCTCAACTGAAAATGTGTATTACCCAGTCAGACTTTCCCGGTAAGCAAAGACAAATAAATAAATACACTGATGGCTTTGTTGAAGTTGATTTCTGAGAATTATATTATGTAATATGATACAGGCTCTTAAGTATTTCAGCACAGATTCCTGGGTCATACTGCAGTGTACATGCTAATGTGTCTAGACACTGGAACCTTGATTTAAGCAAAGCAAACACATGTTCTATGATATTCCTAGTTTGAGCTTGGGGCTCATTGTATCTTTGCTCGGTGGGGTTGTGTGGGTTTCTCATGAGTAGCATGAGCCAGAACACAGAGCATAACCTGCTCCCCCACTAGATGCCCTTGAGGAATGTCACCGCTAGCAAACTTGATGTACAACTGACAAGATTCCTATATGTGTGAGTCATGAAAACTGCCTGGGTTACCTGCACAGACGTTGTAGATGATCTCTTGGGCATTACAGACACCTTGACAGTTTATAGTGTGGAAATATTTTCTGTTGATGTACTTCCTTCCCTTTTCCCCAGGTGGGGTTTTTATTTCTATGTGTCTGCAATCTATGGTCCCCAAAACTTCAAGGAAGTGTCAATACCTGCATGTTTTTTGTTCTCTCCTGTGGTGTTCATGGGAAACAGATGTGCTCCCCTGCATGTAGTAGCATTGCATTTAAAAATGGATATAATATTCTAGAGGCTGACTTCCAAGATGGATGCACACTGAGTAACAGCTTAATTCTAGCTCTCCCAGTGTGTGAAAACAGAAACTCAGAAGAGAAAGCCAGTGGACTTATATTTCTGGGAAAATTTCAGTAACTGGCTTGTAAGTGCACTGCCTGGATGCCAGGAAAAAAGAACTACAGAGGACCTGAAAGAAAATCAACTACAAAAGGTGAGAAAAAACACTGACTGGGAAGAGTACTGCAGCTGTTCAGCAAAAAGCAGTGAAAACTTCAGACATGACTTCCAGTAACCTAGAGGAAAATATAAGACAAGTGCACACAGACCTGATTAAGATAAATGAAAACACTGATGGACTATATCAACTCAAATAGCAAAATTATGGAAAAATGGAAGAAAATTTAAATAGCTATTCAGATGAGGTGATAAAACTGCAAAAAACAAAGGTTGAAATGAAGAAAAAGTTGTCTAAATATGAGAGTGTTCAAAAAATTTAGAGGACAAAATATGTAGGGAAAAGCTGAGATTTTTTGATGTACCAGAGAAGCTGGAAGGAACAGACTGACAATTCATTTTATAAAAGCAGAAATAAGCAGCTGGACTGGTATTCAACAGCAGGAGTTGTTAACTGCAAGGGCACATAATGCGTATGTTCCAAACCTGGATACGAGAAAGCAACCTTAGACCTTTAATAGTAAAGATGCAACCCTACCAGCAGAAGGAGTTGATTCTGAGAAAACTGTGGCAGAAGAACAAAATACTAAAAGTGGGAGACAGCAGAGTGTTTGTGGAGAATGATTATTCACTGTACACCAAGCAGAAGAGGAATACATTTATTCCACTATTTAGGGAATGTCAAGAAGCAGGCATGAGATTCAAACTGCTGTACCCAGCTATGTTCAAAATATTCTTTCCTGGATGGACAAAATAATTTTTGACATAGTACATGCTAAGGAGGAAATACAAAAGTTTGTCCAACAAAAAGTGATCTGTGAAATAGAAGGAGGTTCTGCTTCTTATTATTCTAATAATAAAGACCACAGAGAGACTGTGGCAGTGAAATCCTTTCCAATGTTTCAAAAGAAAATTCTGGAGAGAAGCAAAAAAGCACAAGAGTTGATTAAAAGAACCAAGAATGCATTGTAAATGAAGCAGAGACAGAATATGGAAGATGGAGATGAACAAGAATAAAACTAGTAACTTGTAAACTGACAAATGTGGGATTACAAAGCAATAATTATATTTGTAAAACATGAAAAAACAAGAACATCTAGAAATATTAGATTTTTTGACTTTGTTAAACATGTAGGGGACTCTAAATCATATGCTCTACTTCATGTCATTAATGTTTGGAAAAATACTTAGGAGAGGGGAAGAGGAGGGCAAAAGTTAACTGTAAGTGAAACATTTTTTTCTTAATAATAATAGTTTTATAGTGTGCAATTTTCTTTGCATGCTTTAAAGTAAAGTTTTCTCAGTTATTTTTAAGTGTAATGGGGATACTAATGTAAACAGGTGATCCTTGTTTGTTTTTCTCCCTTCTTCTCTCTTTCTCCTTGTTCACTTTTAAGAAATGTCAGCACTGCAATGTAAAAAAAGAAGAAAAAATGGTCAAAAGAACATGACAAAAGAAAAATTGATATGCTTTTTCTCATTCTTTCATAGAGGAATGACTGGATTAAGGCCCTTAGCTTGATCTAGTTGTGACGACAGGAGGTACTGCCAGCCAAGCCAGGAGAAGTAGGGCAGTGGATGTATGACTTGTGCCAGCATAGCTAGCTGGAATTTTGTAAATAATTATATTTCCTTTGTATATCAAACTGATTTGTACAGATGCTTGTGCTGAAAATGTATTTGTGATGTTTGCTTGTGTTAAAATGTATCAACAGTGCACTCTGCTGGAATGAAAAGAAATGTACATGTATTATTGTAACTGAATTGAATGTATATGCTAGCTTACTTTACTAAACATAAAGGAAATGTAAATGAGCTATTAAACCATTAAAAAGGCACCCATAGTGCTAAATAGGACTGGAGATGGTGGGTCTGGAAGAAGCCTTTGTTCATTAGCTCAGTAAAAATAGGGGGAGCCCCAGGCCTGCCATAAACATTTAGATGTGTATTGTAGCTGTCTATGCTAATTTTCTGTCTCAGCTACAAAGGCGGATATTGTGAGAACCTACATCCAGTTGACCAGATGAGGTCATTCTGAAAGCTATCTTGGATATTATATTTTACAGCAGTAATCCCTGAGTATTGAGTATTCTGTTTGGGGGAACTTGACTAGAAAGGCTGCTCATGCATTTCATTGTGCTTTGCTCTATCAAGTAATTTATTAGGGAATGGTACTTCTCCTAGATTCAGTCAGGAATATAGTGAAGCTTAGTTTAGAGATTGTTTTTCTTTATTTGTATGAGTCTTTCCATCAAAGTTATTTTCAATATTTCTTGTGCTTTACTATAAATATATGTTTAGTATTTTCTTGTTCTTTTATTATTTATTATTAAACATATTTAAAGTTTTCATTGTGGCTGGTCCTTTTTAGAAAATATTTAAGCTTTGAAAGTATTTGCACATATTTATTTGGTGATAACTCTGGCCACTCCTGAAAGCCTTACAGTTTGGTCAACATTATTATTTGTATTAATATTAACTTCACTCAGCATAATTGGATATCCTTTTAAGAGCCTTATAGTAATTGACTGGTGGCAGTGGATCTACCTTATAGTCTGGGCAAAGTTGGTACAGTAGGACATCTGCGCCAGCCTTTCCCAGGTGTGTGCGTGTGTGTGTGTGTGTGTGTGTGTGTGTGTGTGTGTGTGTGTGTGTCTGTATGTGTGTGAGAAAATGAAATCTCAGAGTGTCTGTGTCAGCTACTTGTGGCAGGGACATAAAGCACTAGTTTTATAGTGCTACCAGGGATCCTTATTGGGGAACTGGGGAGAGGCATATAGAGACACACAGACCCCAGGCTAAATGTGTGCTCTGTGTGCTTTTAAGAGAAATTGTGCTTGATAAAGAGAGGTCTGCATCTGGAAATACTTGGTATATCCATTTGTATTCTAAGTGCACATCCCTCTCTACTGTCAGTGGTGAGGATTCAGGCTCCTTGATTACTGGCTCAGCATGGGGACGTCACACTAGTAACAAGTTTTAACAGAAAGCAAGTAAATGAAAAAGAACAATGAATATTATACAGCTTTTTTTCTAGAATATACATGTATGTTTTTGGTAGCATCTCTGTATCTGGTCCTCATGCCTCCATGGAGACAATCTGATAAAGAGACACAACTAGGAGATGATGTTTTCTGAAAGCATTCAAGTGTTTTCATATATGGGAGAGCTATAAAAATTAGACAAAACCAGACAGCACTTAGAAGAAGCATAGGCTGTACTATGCATCTTAGCATGGATAACCTTTCTTTTAATTTAACCCATGTCTACAAGTGTGGGCGTCATTTTGGAACACTTGTTCCTACTGGGTGGGTAAAACTTCAAATTTGAAGATGTACATAGTTTTGTGTGTTAGTATTAAGTTAATAGGTTTTAGGGGGTATTGGGTGGGGGGGTTGTTTGTTTGAGGGCTTTCAATAAAATAAAAAAAAAGTTTTGTAAGATGTGACATGGGTGGAAATGGATATGACAAGAAACAACTGTATAAAAGATCAACCTGCCAAACAGTGTATGCATGTAACACAAAAGCTGGAACTAGACACTTAACAAAAAAGCTGTTAAACATAAAAGGTGGGAATAATAACTTTTTAACACAATGATGCTTCTTGTAATGTCTTTAAATGTCAGTGGTCTCACAGATAAATACAAAAAAGAAAGAGTAGTGAACTATATTTAAAAATGTAGAGTGCAAATAACTATGCAACATGAGACACACTTGGAAAGAACTGAACATGTGAATTTGATAAAGAAAGGCTTTCAGGATGGTTATTCAGCAGAGTACCTGGGACCAAGGAAAAGAGGAGTACTTATATTAACTGCAAGAGGAGCTCCAATAGTGATAGAAGAGAACAAAAAAGATAATAATGGTAGAGTTGTAGTGCTAAAAAGCAACTGGTAGGGGGGGGCGATTACACTGATATGTATTTATATTCCAAATAAAACTGCTATAATGGAGCTTAAGACAATTCTGAGACAAATAATCAGCATTCAGCAAGGAATATTACTTATAGATGGAGATTGGAATTTGATTTTCAGCAGTGAAGATGTGTCTGGGGCCCAGAAGTGAAAATATAACAAAGGAGGGTAGATTTTTGAAGAAATTTATGAAACTATTTGGCATGGAAGATGTGAATTTAGCACTAGGAGTTTGGAATGAATTTACATATTATTCCCCAAGATACAAAACCTTGGCTAGACAGAATTTATATTTCACAGAAACATGTGCATTTAATTGAAAGTCTTGATATGCAGCCAATGACTATTTCAGATCATGTGCCAATGATAACTAAAATAAAAACACAGGGTAATGAAATAAAAATGAGACACTGGTGCTTTCCCACCTAGCTGTTGAAAAGAGAGGAATTTAAAAATGGGTAGTGGAAATCATTCAGGAGCTATTAGTGAACATAGAAATTTCTTCTGAAAATATAGCTAGGGAGTGGGATAAAATTAAAGTGGAGTTTAAAAATAGGGTGGAAAAAAATAAAGGGTGAAATTGTTAAGAAGTAACAAGAATTATTTAGAAGGGACTGACAGATGTTAAAATTATTGCAGAATTGGGAGGAATCTCACAGAACAAGAAGAGGAGCAACTGCAGAATGCTAAACAGAAAATAAGGGATTACCTTGATAATATTTATTTATTTATATTTTGACATTTGTTAGCTGGGTATGTCAGACTGAGTGATAGCCCATTTTCAGTGGAAGCATGGGGGAAAAGCCCCATAAGAAAATTAATTACAAACAGAGGATAATAATTACATGAGGTTTTTAAATACAAGACTGACACACTTCTAGTTTGATTAAGTACATTAAAAATATGCAATTTGTGGTACAAACAATTGTGTTACATCAGTAGGCAGAAGACAGGAAGCTAGTAGCAGGTAAAGGTAGTTACAAAAAAAATTGCAATAAGAAAACCAGTATGGAGAAGTGAAGGTGAGCAAGCTGAGGAGTAAGTTGCGAAGAGTTAAGACAAGCAGTGTAGAAGGGAGAAGTTAATGAACAGAAAAAAGAATAAGGAAAAGTGGAGGGAAAGACAGTAATTGAGTTAGTTAGTGCTTTGGCATGTACAGATTTGAGATTTTAGTAGTGTTTCAGTTAATACTTTTTTGAAGCTTTGAATGTGGGGAAGATTTCTAATGTTCAGTGGGTGGTTATTCCAAGTTAGGGCAACTGACTAGCTATATACGTTTTGTCCTATTGTTCTTTTTGGCATATGGATTGCTAAGAGAAACTGATCAGAGCTTTGAAGAGAATGGGTGAGGGTGTATAGGGATATAAGTAAGGAGATGGCAGGGCAGGAAGTGAGTTTTGCTTAAGATGGGGTGAGTAAAAGACAGTTGGGGGAGTAAGAGTTGATGGGAGAATTCCAGCCAGTTTAAAGTTAGTAAGAAAAGGCAGCGGTGAGAGTTGTAGGGTTGATTTGCAGCGAATCTGGCAATTTTGTTATGTGAGTTCAAGCTTGGTCCTTAGAGAGAATTGTAAGCTGGTTAGGATATGAGAGTCATAAAGAAGGCTGGGAAGAAGATCGGCATAGGGAAGAGAAAGTCTAGAGTCATTTGTGAGGTATTTTTTATTTCTATAAGGCAGTCCATGTTTTTGATGTGTCTTCTTTATACAGTTGAATATGTGCAGATCAAATTTAAGTTTATTGTCAATGATCGCACCAAATAGTTTAGTGTGTGTATCAATGTTTATGACAGTGGTTTTTTAAGTGATATGAAAATAAATGATTTATGATGAGAATGGGACTTTGAGAGAAATAGGAGAAGTCTATTCTTCTTTTTAGGACTGAGTATGAGTTGATTGTTAGTAAGCCAATTTTTGACAAAGAAAAAGGAGTTTTGGGTGAGTGAATTGAGGTCAGAAAGATTGTCAGAGATGGAGATGATAGCTGAGTCGCCAGTGTACTGTATGAGTGGGGAGTGAGAGCACGAAGTTTGAAGACAGTGAAAATGTTAAATAGTAGTGGTCTGAGAATGGATCCTTATGGTATGACAGGGAGAAAGAGGGAGAAGGAAGAGAGCCATTTGACAGACTGCTGCCAATTTGAGATGTAGCTAGAGAACCATGACAGGAAAGGGTTAGAGATATTAAGGTCAGACAGTTTGGTAAGGGGCTTGGGTGGGAGACAGTATCAAAGGCTTTGGAGAGATCTAGGAATAGACAGGAGACTCATTTGTTATTGCCTCTGTCTTGTGCAATAGTTTGGGTGAAAGAAATTAGAGTAGTAGTACTGCTATGGTTAGGGCTGAAACTGTGTTGGGTGGGTGTGAGTAGGTTTCCCTGCAGTAGATGGTCCAGGAGGTGCTTATGAATGCATTTTTCTAGTAACTTAGAGGGAGAGATAGACTGGCTATGGGACAGTAGATTGGTAGGTCCTCCCTTGTGGATAGATATGGTATAAAATTCTTTCCAGATAGAGGGGACAGAAGATTCTTAGATAGAAAGGTTAATTAGGGTGGCACTGAGTAAGCTAAAGAGCTATTAGCGAGCTTTAGGAAGTAGGGTGGTATGCATGAGTTTAGAAAGACTACTTTTAAGCAACTGTATTTGATAATGACTCTACAGTACAAAAACTTTTCACACAACTACTCAGGCAACAGAAAGTAAAAAGGGTTGTTACCAAGCTTAGGAACCTATAACAAGGAAGGTAACGAGATCCTATAGAGGTATTAGAAATATTTTGTAAATTCTATGAAAGTCTTTATAAAGCAGAGAAATATAGAAATCAAGAAAAGGTACAAATGGAAATGTTTATAGAAGAATTAACTATGCCAAGGTTAGAGGTAGATGAGGCTCAGTTGCTAACAGTTAAGACAGGAGGAGATGAGATAAAAATGGTGATGTATAACCAATCTACAGGAAAGTCTCCAGGAATAGATGGTATTCTTGTTGAAGTTTGGAAGCTAGGAAGGGAAAAAACTGATAAAGATCTAAAAAGTTTTGTTTGAGTATTTTAAGAGGAGGAGAAGTACCAACATCCTGAAAGAAAGCAGTGGTAGTTGTAATACCTAAAGATCCATCAGATCCAGCTTCATACAGGCCCATTTCAATACTAAACCATGATTATAAAGTGTTTATGTCTATAATGACTAAAAGAATGGCAAACATGATACCAAAATTGATAGATATGGATCAATGCAGTTTTGTGGAGGGAAGGCAAACATTTGACAACATTAATAGAACATTGATGATCCAAAGGGAAGCATAATATAAGAAAATGACACTGTTGTTGGTGGGTCATGATGTAGAGAAAGGATATGACAGAGTAAGTTGGGACTTTATGAGCAGGGCAATGGAAGCATTTGCATTCCATGATAAAATTATAAGGTTGATTAGGAGGATATATGAGGGCTCAGAGGTGAAAATTAAAGTGGGTGGATTGCTCTCTGATGACCTCTGCTTGAGCAGAGGAACCAGGCAGGAGTGTTCTCTCTCCCTTTGGATATTTGCTTTATATGTAGAACCACTGGCAAAGAATATAAGGGACTCAGAAATTCAAGGATACAATTAACATGGTAGTCAAGGAAAAGCTGTCTCTGAATATATTATTTTATACCTGACAAAACCAGAAAGAGATGTTACAGTGTTGTTGAACATTTTGAGACAGTTTCAAATCTTTTTTGGGATACAATATTAATGAAACTAAATCAAATGTAAATTATGTACCCACACATGAACTGGTTTAGCAATATCCATATTTATGGGGATATGATAAAATGAAGCATTTAGGAGTATGGATTAAAGATGATTCCAGTGTGGCAGCTAAGAATATGTGGGAAAGGACTAAACAAAAGTTAATAAAAAATCTGAGAAAACTGAAGCTCCATGATATGGCTATGGATAGTAAGATACAAGCAGTTAAAATGTTTTAGTCCCTTTAGTCTTATACACAGGTCAGGCATATTTTTATCAACCAGAGGAGACGTTGTGGATAGCAATTAATAAAAAAGATGAAGAATTTTATCTGGGAGGGGAAGACGGCAAGAGTTAAGTGGGATAAGCTGGTTCTTCCAGTAGAGCAAGGCTGACTAGGATTACCTAATTTAAAACGGTATTTCAGAGCTACACAGTTAAGGCTCCTATACATAGCACAAGGCAGAAACTATAATTCGTAGTGGAAAGGGATGATGATGAAATGGGGGGGGGTGCTCAAGAAACAAGGATAGACTGGGATTTTGGATGCAAATCTTTAAGAAGAATAACAATAATTGTGTAGAATATTATATTCATTAAGTAGCAAATGTAGCAGAAAGTATTCTAAGAACTAAGCCAACACAGGAATGGAGAAAGGAGATTATGCCGATAGGGATGACTGCAATTAAGGATACAGACAATAGGCAAGAGGGGGATGAAATTTATTGGAGAAAACTGAGAAAGGAACCAAGGTATTGGGAGCAAATAACCAGAGAGGGAAAGGTAACAGAAGGGGAAAATGCCAAGAATTTATTTGGACTGCAGGTTAGAGATTAACTTCCCTATCAAGGATTGATATCAGAGTATAGGCATAGACAAAGAAATGGGCAGGTCCTAAATGAAAGACCAGCACTGTTAAAGTTTTTAGTAGAATATAGAAGAGAAGCTGCTGTTAAAAAGGGAATAATTAGTAGAGCATATAAAATATTGCATGATAACTACAGGAATCAATCAGAGGAGGTTAGAAAGGATTGGGAATAGAGATCAGATAACCAATTCACAAAGAAACAATGGAAGGATATATGTATGTCTCACAAATATGCAAAAAATCTAGAAGATTTAGGATTTTTGCTTGGAAATGTTTACATAGGTATTTTTATATCCCAGGTAGACAGCAAATGTTGGAGGTGTGATGGGGAAGAAAGAGGCAATTGTAAACATATTTTCTGGGAGTGTAATGAGTTGGCAGCCTTTAAAGATCCCATGCAGACTACTCTATCATTGATACTGGGTGAATAAATTGGTGTACCTAGGGAAATTATTTTTCTGAGATATGCTACAGAATCGGAATTGCCTAGGCATACTAAGGCCTTGCTGAGTCTAATTATGGTTGATGTCAAAAAAAAATTACTGGAAAATGGAAATCAAAGTCTAAGCTAGCTGTACTAGATGTAGTGAATATAATAACAGAGATAAAATAGTTGAAACTGGGATCTTTAGAAAAGGGTAGGAACAAATTACATAAGAAAAAAAATGGGAATTGTGGAAACAATACATGCGGGGGAGGAATGAGGTATAAAAGAAGGTAGGATTTGAATGAGCTGTGTAATGTTTGACTGACAATGATTGGGTAGATTATAAATGATGTATATTGTTTGCAACTAAAATTATGTCAGTATGGTTTGTGATATATAATGCTTGCAATTAAGATTATGTCAGTATGGTTTATTTTCATTTATATACATGTATGATTGCCTATGTCATACGTGATAATTTAATAAAGATGTTTCTTGTTTAAAAAAAATATTCTAGAGGCTGATGCCTGTGCCATCCCTAATATATCCCTTGGGGGTCTCTGGAAAGTACCAGTAGCTAGTATACTTAATGATACATATACCTTTGTTTCCACTGAGACGGGTTCTCAAAAATTTCCAAGGGACCTGACATGGGCCTCTTGCATATTTCTTCCAATCTTTCCCTGTCTACCCTGTATCTCTCTCAATAATTTCTGTTTCATGCAGTCCATGGTAAGTTAAACTGGGTCTAAAGACCCTTCTTTTTCTTGCCTGAAGTCTGGCAGTAACAGCAGCAGCAGTGGCCTGATCTAAAGCTTGTTTCACATACAGAATAATAATAGCAGCAGCAACCAATAACGTATTTTTTCCTAAGTGTAACTGCGCCTGTACTCCAAAGAGTTTTGGTATACATGGCAAAAGCCTACACTCAGTGTACATGATTGCTTTATAGCTTCCTGAATAGCTCCGCCATGTTGGATGAGTTAATTAAGATGTACTTCTGCTCTTTATGCTTTCATTAGCATATTCTGCCATTTCTCTTTGTTTGGTGGCTCTACACGTCACATAGAGCAACTTAATGAATACCATATAGTGCACTGTCATGTTGTTGATACTGCACAATGCCATCACAATCACTGCACTTTGTGTAGCTCTTTGTGAATCTTGCCCTATGTCTTCCAAATCTAATATGCTTAGGTTTTGATATATTTGTCAGCGTATTATTCTCCTGTGCCCAAATTTTCAATTTAGTTAAGTTTTTATGCAGACATGCCCTGTCTGTAACTGGTGTAATCAATTTACACATTTCGAAGTCATCTATATACTGACTGTAGCACACCTCAGATGAAAAAGATAAGGTACATCCTAAACACATATGGGCCTAGGACAGAGCCCTGAGGGATACCCTGACTGTAACCTAGAATTTCACCTGTCTGATTGCTGTATACTTGCCATGTCCTACTTATAAGCCATGCAGCTATTCATCTTACCAAGATTGTATTAATACATAGTTCTAATTTATTGATCAGTGTTTTGTGCATGATCCTGTGAAAGACTGAAGATAATGCTATGCAGATTTCATCACAGCACATTTTTTCATTCATAACAATTATATTTAGTAATCTATTTATTTATTTATTACTATTTATGACAGAATGGGTAAGCTAATCTGTTGACCTTTTTTATTCATGACCTGGGCTCATAGAGTAGTATGACAGTATACAATGTATCAGGACTTTAATACAAACAGGTTACAGCAGCAATAGCAACATCAGTGTTGATTGAAGACAAAGTGCAACAGTACAAAACATATACATACAGTTTGTTTCTTAAGCAGAGGAGGAATGAATAACAACTTGCAAGAGGGGATAGTAAAATGTTGTATTTTTATCCTTTATCCCTTTAACAATTTATTTATTTATTTGACATTTGTTTACCATGAAAATCTGACTGGATCCAGAGTACCTTTTTTGGGTGGAGACCCAAGGAACAAAGCTCCACGTGCATACATTTAACTAAGTATGTAATGAAATAAAAGTAGGCAAATTATAACATCATATACCAATTAACAAGATACAGTGAAAATAGACATAAACTTATTTTAGGAACTTAAACAGGTATATAAACAATCTTTCTAGACAGTGCAAGAACAGCATGTATATGAGAGATAAGCCATAGAGAATATGTGGACATAAGGTTACAATATAAACATGTAGAGGGTAGTTAGTGGATAGAGCTGAAGAAGGTGAAGCGTAGGTAGAGGTTTGTATAGTGGATAGTTAAGAAGTCATATGATATCAGAAGTATAAGATAATAGAGAAATTAGTTATAAGAAAAAGGGAGAGGCGGTGTGAAGAAGAAAAAAGTACGGCAGAGCAAGACGAGAGAATATTGGGAAATTAGAAAGGTGTAGCTAGAGTGAAGGGAAAATAGGATGGAAGGATGTGGATAGATAAGACATGTAATATGTGCATAAGAAGGACATGGAAGTAAAGGGGTGAATGTAATGATACTTTCACCTGGAAGAGGGATGATTTGATACTTTAACCTGGATTTGTACATGAGCATAAGTACCCTAAATCCTTCAAGAACTGCTTTAATTTATGATTTAATTTATGTGAGTAAATAGATTTTTCTTAAGATCTTTTTAAAGTCCATACTGGAATTCTGGTTCTTGACATCTGTAGGCAGGTGGTTTCAGGTTGCAGGTCTAAGTCTGGAGAAAGCTTTTCACCTAGAGTGGATTTGAATGTGGGGGTAAGCCAGTGAGAAGAAGATGTCTTTTATATTTCTCAAATCATATAAATTTTCTTGAAAAGGAAGTTTCCTTTTTGTGGGGCGTGGAGGAGGGCAGTAGTCTTGTTCTACAAACTTGAAAATTGAAGTGCTAAGGACCAAAAGAGATTTTACTGGAGAATGGTCAGTCTGGGAATTTAAGAGTATGTCAGTATGAAGACATCTATATTGTGTATTGGTTATGATTAGATATAAAGTTGAGCTTTTACATGTTTCTCTATCAAATCTTGTAGATGTCTATATAATTTGTACTAAGTTAACTTCCTACACCATTTACAGGGAAATTGCATTTTTTCCTGTGGTCTTGGCATTAAAGTCACCTATTGTGGTAGTATTATATTGCTGATCCCTTTAAGGAGCATGTTTTATGAAGTATTGTTTATGAGAAATAAAGAGGGAAGAATATATACTGACCCAACCCAGAGATGGGTGTGACCACCTATGCTAATATAAGAGAGGATCTTATCATCCTCCATTTAAGATGATGAAACATCAATAATGTTGATGGATGTATTCTTTATGAGTAGCAGAGAATCTCCTCCACTGCAGATCTTTTATAATTAAACATATAGTAGTTTTCGGTTTTGAAAGAAGATGGGCAGGTATAATTTTATAACCACATTTCTGAAATGAATAAAATGAGAAGGTTTTTGGTTACCAGATTTGTCCATTTGTTGTTTGGACTGCAAGCATTTAGAGATGCACTTGTAAGTCTTTGTATCTATGGTGGTTATTGTAAGAGGCAGTAGTTTGTGTAACAAGATGAGATTGCCCAGGGTTAATTTGTTATCTCCAGATTGTGCTAATTTTAGAAGAAAGCAGAAAAGTTTGGAAAGAAGATCTCTGATCTTTGTCAGATAGAAGGATATTATAGCAAGAAAGTTTGTAAATGAGATTCTTTTATCATATAACTTGAGGAGTTTTATATGAGGAATGTTTCTATAAGAAAATTTTTATAGTGGATGCCATTCAGTTTTAGAAGATATATTCAATTAGCAATAGGTGTATTTTTATCTTGAGAAAAGTATGATAGGATTGAATTGTTGTCAGTTATGTCAGTTAGTTGTGTGTATGTGGTCCAATGGAATAGTATATGTAATATATTCACAGCTCTTTAATAGGATTATCCAAGTAGTAAGGGAGAATATTAATTTGCAATGGAGTAATAGTGTTGATGTCATTATTTTAGTCATTAAAATACTACGTGAGATATGTCAGTAACAGAAAGTAATTAAGGAAAGTCTGGAGGAAGGGAGACAGGAAGTTAAGAGATTAGTTGTAGTTAATGGCTAGAATTAAAATGGTAACAAGGTATTAAGCATACAAAGTAAGAAGGTCAAAACATCTACCAAGTGAGTTATCATTTATGCTTTGAAGTACATGGAATGTATGAAGTAACAGCTATAAGTCACAATAGCTGAGGAAGATCTGATAGTATTATTATTACAGAACATTATGTTATAGGTAGTTATTGATATATTTTCAACATAGCCATGCTGCTATAGAGTTTCAAGTCCTAACCATTCAAAGCCTGACAATAATTTATCTGAAATAACCCTCTCCATTATTTTTCCACAACAAGAAAGTAAACTTATGGATCTATTTGATTCTAGGTTTGTCCTATTCCTCTTTGCCTTAATGATCATCTGCAACACTAGTACTCACCATTTTAACATATTGAGGAGTAACTGTCCAAAAAAACAGAGATTCATGAAGAATAACTTTAAGTACATCAGTTTAAATTTCCCATCAAATCAGGAGTATCCCAGGGAAGTTTCCAAATATATCATGCTTTTCATAGTGATGATGTAATGTTGGGGTGCTGTTTTTACTATACAATGGATACATTTAAAAAACAGAAAACAAAAAAGCAAAGTCAGAAATAGTCACTCTGATACAATTAATATTTAATGAATACACAAAATTGTGCATCTGTATTCATTAAGTATTATTGTCTGATTGTCCGTTATGCCAAACTGAACTTTCTGAAGCTCCTAACCGTGAGAAGCATATGAGCTCAGGATAAAAAACACATAACAATTTCCCTACTATATCCAATGGCTATAGTATGGAAACTGCATCTGTGTGGATTTAAAAATAATCCTTTATTTATGCTGTAAAAGGTGGAAGTGGAAAGTGGAACCCCCCCCCCCAAATGGACACCACAGAGGAATGCCCAGCAGCACATCATCACACAGGGAAGTGTTAGGGATTAGGCTGTGACAGCACACCCCTTTGCAAGTCCCATTTTCATATAAAATCATTATTATGTGAAAATGGAATCAAAACAGTCACTAGCCATCAGCAAGCTTCTCAAAATAGTTAAAACTGAAAGCAGATTCTGCGTTCATTTCCATCAGTGTGCACATGATCTTTAAAGATAGATTTTAACAAGTGCATGTCTCCAATTTGAGGAAATCCCTCATACTTAAATGTTCTAGTGAATAACAGATCCAAACTGTTAGTTCATGCTGAAATGTTCTCAGGTCATTATTACTAATTCTGTTTCCTCCCTATGCTTTGTTGGGTGCAATTTGTATTGACTTTTTTCAATATAATTTTTAATTTCAGTATTTGAAGTTACCTGGATGTCACTAGCAAAACTTATCTCCCCCTTTGTGAAGCAAAACTGTTTTGAATAAGATTTTGTAAATATATCTACAATATGTTGAGTTTAAAAATAAATTTTACAATCTATGCACAGCTCATTGTTTTATGTCTTTATTCCTACCACATCTTATATAGCTGTAAAATGCTATCCTACTGTGCTTAATATCTTTAAATATTCTTCATTTTTTTCCTGATCTTGTCTCACACTATGTTTAATTTGTCTGTCCAGTTTGTTTTTTTTCAGTTTTCAAAAGTGTTTTTTGACATCATTTCTGTTTTGTATGTTCCTATATTTTTATCTCTCATTGTAATTAGGAATTTAAATGTCCTTCATTTTTTTCCTGATCTTCTCTCACACTATCCCCCAGATTCACGAAGCTCCATGCAAGAATAAGACTATTCTTGCACCGAGTGGTTCGTATCCATTTAGAACAGCAGCTTGCCTTGCATATTCATGAAGGTGCGCTGCTGTTTAATCTACACGGACACAAACAATAAAAGAGTGCAGGGGGCATGTCCAAGTAGTGCACAGATACTAAACACACCCCCTGCACTCAGAAAGTGCCGTAAGGGCACTTTCTAAGCCAAACTGGCATAATATTAGAGCTTTGCTATAATATTATGCCAGTATTTCAGTGTCTGCGGACACTGAAATGAAAAAATTATCATTTCAGTGTCCGCGGACACCGAAATAAAACTCGGCAACCAGAAAGCACTGCAGGGAGTGTGTGACAGGCTCTATGACACACCCCCTGCATTGCTAAAGTGCCATGCGACACTTTTGGAACCTGTTAAAGCAGTAAAGGTGTGCAAATGCACACATAATGGAGGATAAATCCCCCAAAAGTGAAAAAGCACAAGCACAGCCCCACAAACATAGAAAGTTGATAGAGAACAGGTCATGCATCTTCATGAATCACGTAAGGGTAGAAGTCTGAAAGCAAATGCATGCCAATATTCCCTCACAGCAGTGCATGTTAATAAAGGCACAAATGATGGGGGGGGATAAATACTACATTAGGGACACGCCTGAAAAATTGCCCTCACACAATTAGAAACTTGATAGATAACAGGATATGTATTAGCAGGAGTCCCTGAAGGATAGAAGCCTGAAAGCCAAATCAATGCCAGTATTTCATGATGGCAGTTCCAAGTAGTGGTCAGAACACCACAATACATACCCATATAACCTAATAATATAATAATAATATATTTTTTTCTACACTAGCCAAAGGAATGTTTAAGTGTAGCTAAGTGGGCGTGCACGTTATGGTCGTCCGCTTAGCATAGCTTAAACATTCCATAGGAGCTAAATACAAATAGACAGGTAAAATTTCCAAGCTGAGGTAGTGTAGTGGTTTAAACTGTGGCTTTAGATGCAAGTGATCATGATTTGAGTCCCAGGACAGGCAACTTATTTTCCTATGTGAAAGTAGTGTTAAAATTATTTTAGTAAACTTAAGTTATGTAGCAACTTTTTTGTCAACCAGAGTAGTGTAGCAGTTCCAAAAGTGAGATGTCAGTGTAGAAAAGATGTGAAACCCCCATATAAACACAAGTGTCCCATACAGTATAGTCACACAAAATATAATTTAATGAAAGCACATTCCGGGGATGTCATGGAAGGTAAACTTAAAATTATAATGTGTTGTGATGCCCGTGCACTAGCCCAGCAATCAAAGAGCCTCAATCCTCACCACTAACACCAGTGAGGGGCAGCTATATAGGGAAAGGATAATAAATACACAAACAGTAAAGTACAATTTCCCTTAAGAGCACACAGAGATCACAGTCAGTCTGGGGCTGGTTTCTCCCTTTCTCTCCAGGTCCCCAATAAGACTCCTCACTGGCACAGCTATAGGGTCCAGATCTCAGCCTAGTGGACAAGCTAAAACCTTCAGCACCCTCTCTGTCCAACCAGTGCTTCGTGTCCCTGCCCAAGTAGCTTGCACACACACACTTTGAGATAAGAGTGATATACAACCACACAAACACTCCTGGGGAAGGCTGGCACAGGTTCTCCAGCTGTGCCCCTTTTACCCAGATTATACAGTAGTACCACTTGCCACCACCCACTAAAATTTATCAGCTACTAAAAGGCCTTTATGAAAGGGTGTCCAATTATACTGTGCAATATTATTATTCAAATGGTAAGTGTGACAACAGCAAGGCTATTGGAGTGGCTTTTGTACAATATCACTAAATACATGCAATGTACTCTTAGAGCTTAAATTATCTCTACACAAAACAGCCACAGTTGAAATGTTTAAAAGGTTTAAAAATTTAAAAATATTTAATAATAAATAATAAAAACACAAGACAATACTTCTTACTACACAGTGCTATTCAAGAGTTTAGACACAGGAAAATGCATAAAATAATACAGTACAATAGTTCTGATATCAGTGCAGAAAACAACAGTCTAATCTTTCTATTTCCTAGCTATTTCTAAAAGAAAACACAGTTCTAAAATAAACTTACATATAGAACACAGGCTGGTGAGTTGGATGTTCTCAAGACAAATGCTCAAATGCCTTCATTCTTTCTGTCCTTAAATTGATAACACAGTACCACTGATTCATTTCAGATTACATAATTTCTTTCTGGTTCCCAGGCTAACAGAAACTCAGAGGTTAATAGCCCTTTTGATCTTGCAACTGGTTAGGAAGCCAGAGCAATTAAATAAATTATACATGCAAATTCTAGCAATTAACTCTGGTCTCAAAACAATAGCCATAATTCCTTCATCCAGACATCTCGGCTCCGAGCCCTGAGATAAAGACAGACATGAAATGCTTGATTTATCAGCTTTCTTACAGCAGAGTGCACTGTTACATTTTTTTTCAGTTTAACATCCAATACAGTCTTTTCACATTTAAGAGAACAAGTCTGTGGCTTATATTAATATTTATAAATGACAGAATTATCTACAAAAGTCTATCTAGCTAGGCTGGCAGCCTTCACCTATCTTCACATGTGTATATAAATATTATTTTATAATATAAATTATAAGTATAATATGCTTAAACATGCCTTAATCACTCTGTATCAATCAGACCTTGTTCTGCCCAGCAACAAAATAGTCAGCCCTGTCAAGTCTCACACCTGGGATGCTGTCCTCTACAATCACAGCAAAATGCCACTATACCACCTGAGTTGTGAGAATCTCTAATGATTTAATAAACATATCATGCATTCTGGTCATTTAACATTAATGCAAAAAAAAATAAAAAAAACAGCAGTCCCAAGTGTCAAACCCATGACCCTAAACACTATAGTCAGAGGAAGGTACCACTACACAAATGGAGCTATAGGAAATAATGTTGCTTTTTCAAACATATCATGCAATAGAGGCATACAACATTAGGGAGAAAGCTTTGTGGAACCATTCATGTGTTGTATACAGACATACACACACACACACACACACACACACACACACACACACACACACACACACACACACTATATATATATATATATATATATTGTGAGAATAAAAGAACAGGTTAAAATGGATTTCAGTAGATTTTTTCCTAAAAATGTAAAATAAATGTTCTGCATTTCAGTGTGTAGAGTACACTCAGCTAACTAACTTGGCAAAAACATATAGCTTGGCATTCACTTTTAATAAGAATCAGAAGTAAAATATTTTATCTCTTATAAACTATGTAGCTTGTGAAATTTATTATCTACAAGCAGGTCAAAATTAACTCTTGTATGCAGCTATGTCTCATCAATATGATACACAAGATAGGCCAGGATGAAAGGAGTTATTCCTCAGGAACAGAATGTTGCAGATATGGAAAACAAACTGTCAGCAGACCAGCTTGAAAGGATAGACTTATTATTCTGGCAAATTCTCAAAACTCCTGATGCAGGCAGAAAAGACACTATAATGATTGGGACTTTTTTTTTTGTATGAGAGACTTGGATTATTTTAAGCTGAAGTGCAGTGATGTATATACATTTCATTGTTAAGCTAGGTGTAAACCTTGTGTGTAGTAAATGAATGTCGTAACAACAGAACTTTCTTAGTGTCTTCATTGAGTAAAGGTACAGACTACCTGAATAGTGTAGTACCACTTTAACAGTAGCAAGACCAGTCCAGTCCAAACAACCGGGGGGGGGGTAACCTGAAGAGGTGCCTCTCACCACAGTGCGACATTCCAGCACAGACCTTTTTAGAATCGATTCTTCTCTTCCTAAACTTTGTCCATTGACTGGAGGACAAACACAGCACAGTACAGGGTAGTACAGTAATTTTTCTTCAGACAGTTGGTGATTCATGAGGTGTGAAAATACTACTGCCTAAATTTTCATATCACCAGCATCTAGTGAAAGACAGCAGAGAATTTTCCCACAACTGATCTTCGTGTCAAGACTGGCCACCTTGTCCTCAACAGTTGTGGTAAATACTTCCTTCTGTTTTTATTTTAACAATGAATGCAATTCATGAAAATGCCAAGAAGTGCACTCAGTCTTTTACTTTTGATGTGTCTGAACCATATATAAATGTGTGCAATTATTTAAATACATGGTATGATCAGCATGTTAGCACCTGTAAATCTTTACTAGGGAAAACTGATGGTTGATATGTACGTAAGGCAAAAGTGCCACAGCAAAAATGTGCTATTTGCAATGATTTAAATGTTGCTTTTTGCATGCTTTGTCATAAACGTATTGTACAAAACCTGGAACACAAAGTAATGCTTGAAGCAGACAGTGGTTCCTGTTTCTACATATCCTGTTGCAAAAGATTTGTTAGAGGGTAATGCAGATGTCAAACTTTGTACTTTACAGTCTGATTTGCAGGAGTTTAAAGATTGGATTGCTAAAGTTAGCAACCAGCAGAATCTTGACCTCATGGGTCATTTTCTGACTTACTGTGATAAATGGAATGCATCTGGTAAACTGCATGCTAACACCACTGAATGTACAAAATAATCTACTCAGTTTTTGAAAGTCTCACAGACTGAAATTAAGACCTTTACACAAACTGTTATTGAACAGGGCAGTAAAGCTATTGGTATGATAAAAGGGTTAATGAGTAAAATTGTCCGTTTGCAAGAAAAATATGACAAGCAGCTGGGTGATGCACAGCATGACGTAACTGTTGCTAGGGAGGGAATAAACACATTATGAACTCCGTTGGAAACACAGGAATCTGAGGCTGCTAGAGCAACAGGCTTAGCTAACCAAGATCTTTTAAGATTACAAGCCGTGTTAGAAAAATGTCAATCTAAAGCACTAGGAACGGCTTTTACCAGTCCTATCATAGCCTCAGGAGGTTTTTCTGCTGAAGTTTATCATCATTCTAGGATGTTAGAAACTCTCCCTAAGTGGGATGAACAGAAGGGTATTTTTAATAACATGATTACATTTAAAGCTTGGGTTTTTAAAACTGTAGGCACTGTATGGAATGATACGCTTGAATGTTGTTTCTGGAATTTTATTCCTCAGCATTTTGTGACTTATATTCAGCAGGAGCAGTATCCAATGCAAACTAAACACCTAAGAATGACAGCAGTATTGTTAGCATACACCAGGTGGCAATCTCTCACACCAACCTTTAAATCAGTTTCAGATGACAGGTTTAGGATCTCATGATTCTGTTCTGCATTACATTGATGACATACTAATACAGTCTGAAACAAATGAACAGCATTTAGCTAAAGTGACACAAGTCCTTCAAACACTGCAGGAGGCAGGGTTTAGAGTTAAAAGTAAAAAGGTACAATTCATGTCATCTGAAGTAAAATTTCTAAGTACTATTTTTAGTCCTTTCGGGCGTACTCCTTGTTCAGAGAGTGTGCAGGGAATTTTGCAAATGGATAAACAGCTTACCATTCCGGATTTGCACAAATTTCTGGGTATCATGAATTATAATTGGGAATTTATAGAGGATTATGCCAGCATGGCAGTTCCTCTGTATGACATGCTTTCTAGCCAGAAAGAATTACCCTTTCTGGAGAGGGACCAAGGGAAAATACAGTGTTTTGTGATTTAAAGGCACCATTGGCCAAGGCTACAGAATTAGTAGCTCCAAGTCTAACATGTCCTTTTGTGTTACAGGCAGCAGCTGGACCCAACACACTCTCTGTTGTGCTTTTACAGGAGTGGCCTCAGGGCTCTGATTCTAGAATGGAAAAGACTTTATGTCCCATTACATTTTTCAGTAGGAAGATGACACATGTTGAGAGGGGATATCACCCCTGCATTCAGCAACTTTTGGCCATTTACTGAGGTTTAAAACAAACTGAATACCTAAAAACTTTTTCTAAAGACATTGTAGTACAGACACTGCATTATGCCATACAGGCTTTGGTAAATGAGACTTGGCTAAATACATTGATTGATGATGTCAGTCAAGCAGTGTTTGCAAAATGGTTGGCATTATTTAGTGTCAAGCAAGTTACAATAAAGGCGGTAGATAAGTATTACTTATCTAATTTCATGGGATATGAAGCAAAACGACACAAATGCATTAGGCACATTTCAAATCCAGAAAAGCCCATTCTGTCTCCTGATTTTCAGGAAGACAGGCCATCCATCTTTGTTGACTGTGCTCGATTTTGGGACAATGGACAATATCGGACAGGATTTGCAATAGTACCAGAAAACCCTTCTATGAGACAGCCAACTCTGATTCAGTTACCGGGACATATGTCTGCTCAGCAAGCAGAACTGAAATTTCTTTATGTGTTACAGCATTTTCCACCTGTCAATATTTTTTCAGACAGTGCATACGTAGTTAATTCTCTGCGGCTACATATGTCTACATGGGCAAGGAGAGGGTTTGTTGATAACATGGGCAAACCACTCAAGCATGCTTCTGTGTTACAGACTATTTGGAATTTGGCTCATAGTCAGTCCCTTGTGGGTTGCTACAGTATCTTAAAGGTAAAAGCTCATCAAAAAGCTACAAATGAAAATGTTCAGTTAAATAACTATGCTGATCAGATGGCAAAAAATGTAGCAAAGGAAGGAATGCAATTGTATCCTACAGAACACCTTTCTAGTGTACCAGATAAAACCACTGAATTACATGCCATACAGACATTTTCAGTTCAGAATTTGCAACATGATTTGCTGCAGATCCAAACTATGTTTAGACTGCATGAAGAGTTAGAAAAATGTACTCTTGTAGAAAAAAGTCCAGGGCAATATTATGCAAAATGTTTTGAAGATGGTTCTAGTCTTCCTTATATACCATACCAACAAGCATGACAGTTAGTGAAGTTTAATCATCAGGTAATGGGACATTTGGGTACACAAAAGTTATGGCCCGTTGTAAAGAACAAGTACTGGCATCCACAGTTAAAGAAAATCTGCGATTTAGTGCATGCTGAATGCTTAATATGTTTGCAGGTTAATGCTCAATTGAAAAAACACAGTTACTAAGGGTAACTCCAGCAGAGAGACCTTGGTATACCATCCAAATTGACTTTGCAGGTCCATTACCCCCAGCTAAAGGTGGGTACAGGTATCTTCTAGTGGTAGTTGATGTTTTTTCAAAATGGGTAGAAGCAATTCCTACAAAAACAATGACAGCTAAGGCTACAGCAGAAGCCTTATGGAAAAACATTTTTCGTCATTGGGGATGTCCACAAGTTATCGAATCCAATAACAGGCCACAATTTGTCAGTAAACTGATGAAAGCTTTGTGTGATTTGCTTGGTATCCAACAATGATTTCATGTTCCTTACCATCCCCAGTCTAATGGGATAGTTGAAAGAATGAACGTGACTCTTAAGGAACGCCTTAAGAAAGCCTGCTTGGAAAAAGGCATAAATTGGGTAAAACATTTGCCTGGAATCTTGCTGAGTGTCAGAGCAACTCCACACAGTAAAACAGGGATTTCACCTTTTGAAGTCATGTCATATACACATTGCTAATCCTACAACCAGTGCAAATCCTAACATCTGTAACTCTGCCACATCCAACTCTGACTCATGCCTTTTTGTCAGTGACACTGTCTCCAACCCATATAACATAGCTGGTCTCACTACCCTGTTGTAGACCTTCCCCTTTCACTTTTACTGGTACGCATCTGTCACAAATCAGTACTGACACTCCTCTCCACCCTTTCCATCTTGCCTGTACTCTCTTCTTCACCTAACCTCCACAGTCGTCATTACTCTGAAATGTTGATGCCAACCATTTATACTCATCCTCCTTTGCCAACTCTACTCCCTGCATCCTCAACATTCCACTACCCTCCCTCTCATTCACACACAGATATTCTGTCTTAGTCCTGCTGACCTTCATTCCTCTCCTCTCTAGAGCATATCTCCACCTCTACAGGGTCTCCTAAATCTGTACCCGACTCTCAGTACAGATCACAATGTCATCTGCAAACATCATAGTCAATGGGGACTCCAGTATGATCTTGTCTGTCAACCTGTCCATCACCATTGCAAATATGAAAGGGCTCACAGCTGATCCCTGATGTCATCCCACCTCCACCTTAAACGCATCTGTCACTCCTGCCACAGACCTCACCACTGTCACACCACCCTTGTCCATATCCTGTACCAGTCTTACATATAACTCTGTCACTCATGACTTCCTCATACAATACCACAACTCCGCTCTAGGCACCCTGTCATATGCTTTCTCTATGTTCAGAAAAACACAAAGCAACTCCTGACCTTGTTTGTACTACTCCATCAACACTCTCAGAGCAAACATCGCATCTGTAGTGCTTTTACCTGACATAACAATATACTGCTGACCACTACTCATCACCGCCCTGCTTAACCTAGCTTCTACTACTCTTTCACATGACTTCATACTGTGACTGATTAATGTTATCCCTCTGTAGTTACTATAGCTCTGTACATCAACCTTATTCTTAAAATGGTACACAAACACTTTCTCTCCACTCCACATGCAACCTCTTACTTTCCAAGATACCATTAAACAATCTGGTGAAAAACACCACTGCCATTTCCCCTAAACACCTCCATGCTACCACAGGTATGTCATGTGGACCAACAGGCTTTCCAGTATTCATCCTCTTCATAGCTATCCTTACTTCCTCCTTGGTAAGCCATTGCATTTCCTGATTCACCACACCCACATCATCCAACCATCTCTCTCTCATTCTCTTCATTCATCATCCTCTCAATGTACTCTATCTGCTCAGCACACTCTCCTCGCTTGTGAGTATGTTTCCCTCATTATCCTTTATCACCCTTATCTGCTGCACATCTTTCCTAGCTTTGTCCCGCTGTCTAGCCAACTGATACAAGCCCTTGCATCCCTCATTAGTGTCCAACCTGTCATACAAGTCGTCATATGCCTCATCCTTAGCCTTTGCCACCTCTCTCTTTGCCATGCACCTCATCTCTCCGACAATCCCACTCCTTCATCCCCAACCTCTTTCTCTGTATACTGTCCTGTACTTCTTCACTCCACCACCAGGTGTCCTGTACTCCTTCCTCCATCCACATGTCACACCAAGCACCTTTCTAGCCATCTCCCTTACTAGCTCTGCTGCACTTACACAGATATTTGGTAAATCGTCACTGCCACCCTGAACTCCACCTCACAATCACCCTTTTCCAGTTCCCACCATTTGATCCTTGGTGCTGCCCTCACACTCTTTCTTTTCTTGATCATCAACTTCATCTTACAGACCAACAGTCTCTGCTGCCTAACTACACTGTTCCCTGCCACCACTTTACAGTCTCCAATCTCCTTCAAACTGGTCCTCCTAGATTGGATATATTCCACCTGTGTGCATCTCCCTCCACTCTTGTATGTCACCCTATGCTTCTCCCTCTTGTTATAGTATGTATTCACCACATCCATGTCCATCCTTTTTGCAAAATCCACTACCATCTCATCGTCTGTATTCCTTTGCTTAATACCATACATACCCATCCCTTCCTCATCCCCTCTGTTCACTTCACCAACATGGCCATTAAAATCTGCTGCAGTCGCCACTCTCTCACCCTTGGGTAGTCATCACCACATCACCCACCTGACTTCACATTTCTCTTTCTCATCCAAAACACAAGCATATGCACTAACATTCATCATTACACCATCCATTTCCAGATTCATAAACATCGCTCTATCAGACACTCATGTTATCCTCCAAAAACACCCTTGGCATACTGTTCCATCATCCCCTCCCATCCACACCCTGATAGTATAATTGTTACCTGCCTCTGATACACCTAGCTATACTCCCCTTCCATCTGGTCTCTTGCACACACAATATTTCCACCTTCCTCTGACCATCATATAGGCTAGCTCTGTCCCTATACCAGTCATACTGCCAACATTAAAAGTTCTTACCCTCACTACCACACTCCTAACCTCTCTCCTCTCTTCCTGCCATATGAGTGTTGGACATCTTCAGGGTATGTCTGTCAATGCAAAGGCTACTGTGCTACTGAATGACTCGTATGTTACAGCAATATTAAGACAGTGTCACTAATTTTGTTCCATTGCCCCCCATGTATGTGTGGCGTCCTACAGATGTCCTGCTCTAACGGGTTGAGAGGGTTGACTGGGCAGCAGGAGTGTGAATACAGTGTGCCATACTAACATAGAACAGAAATGTATATCAGGTGTTACCTGTGCACGTCATGTCAGTGTGACTAGGTGTATCTGGCTGCCTCATAACAGCAGACATGGGATGCAAAATGTCAGTTAAATAAGCTGTACATGTTGTACACGTGTGTAATCTTAGTTACTGTGCATCCAACAAAGTGACATTTCTACAGCTACTGGTTGTTGCATTGCCCTGACACAGCCATGGGTACTACAATAAGCATGATTATCTGTTTGAAATTGGAGAGGTGTCCAACTGTGTTATTACTGTGTGTCCATGCCTACTACAAACAGCTATATGAACACAAACATAGCTGTATGGACTCAGCAATGCCTTACTTGTAAAACCTGCCTCCACCAAAGTAGAGTAATCCCCCTTGCTGGACAGCAGCAATACACAAACCACAGACTTGGTCCCTATATTAGCTGTACAGGGCAAATTAGGAGTTGGCACCAACTTGACATCAAGTCAGCCTTTGTCTGATCAAGCATATAAAGTCACAGGTGGAGTACTGTAAGAATAATTATGAGTACAAATGAGACACATCCACCAAGGCCAATCACAAGGCCATCTTCACATATGTCTGCAATCTCAGAGGCAACAAACCAACCCACCCTGTAACTGTGGTCAATCAGACCACATACACACACAACATAGTTATAGCCAACCTGATGCAGATAGGTTTAGGGCAAATATCACCCCCTGGCTCAGCATCACTGTAGGTGGATATGCACAGCACCCACAGCCCTCCCCTCATCACCAGTGAGCAGGTACATATTGTCTACTGAAAGGCAACAAACGTAAGTATCCATGGGACCTGATAACATCCCTGTCCACATCCTACATGAGCTCAGGCATGTGCTCCCAGCTCCATTACACACTGTAGTCACACCAAGCCTTGGCACCATCCACACCCCATCCGCAATGAAGACGGCCAATACCATATCCTCTCTACACAGACATGTTATGAGGGGTAGAGGATTATGAAATTAACTAGCCCTCATTGGGGAGAATATGACACATCAGGACCAGCAGTGCAATGCAAGCAGATACAGTGCTGATAGATTATAGGGGTATGTTGTGGTTGTGAGTGGTGACTACTGGTATTCAATGTAGCTGTGGGGGTTCTGCACATACTGTTGCCAAATGTATGAGGTCCTGTGATGTGTTTCCCTTTTTATGTCTTTCAGGAGCAATGTCATATCAGAAAAAGGTCTACTTTCTCAGCGAGTGAGACAAATATAATCATAGAAGCCATACTACAGAACCATGCCATAATGTTTGGTCAAAGTCAGCAACATCTGCAGGAGAGGACCAGCCTGTGGGACATCCTAGTCCACAGGGTAAATGATGTCGGCCTGCTCGCATGTACATACAAGCAGGTCCGACATCATGCAAATGACCTCATACACTATGCCCAGCAACATCCCCATAGTGAATAACGCTTTTGGCAGTGGCCTGCTGTGGGGATGCTGTTCCAAAGCCAGAACTGGGCCTGTAGTCACGGTGGTGGGAATTCCGAACAGTTCCAAATAACACCCAAATCTGGCCCAAATCCATCAGGTGTTTGCAAGAATGCAGAGAATGGGGAGGGGTGTCAGCCTTCAACATGACAAAAACCTGAAGCATACACCCAAAGCTACCTAAGAAAGGCTCCACCTGAACACAATCATGGTTATGGATTGGCCCAGCCTGAGCCTAGACCTACACCAGATAGACAAACCCCAGTGTGACCTGACGAGGGCTGTGCACATGAGCTGCCCTTCCAATCTGACAGAGTTGGGTGACCTTTGCATGGAAGAGTGGCCAAATAATGCCAAGTCAAGATGTGCCATGCTGATTGATACCTTCACAAGAAGAGTGAATGCTGTAAGTCCCTTACAAGGTGCTTCAACAAAGTATCATTTTAAGAGTGTGCACACTCATGCAACCACCATATTGTACACATTGCAGTTATTATATTTTACACTTAACACATTTGTTTGTTTATCGATTGGATTGCACATATCATATGTCACATGGAAGGTGGGTGACATATTTCAATGCATTATTATGGTGTCATTTCATATATTACAAGAACATGGCATGTTAACAGGGTTGTGCACACTTATCATATCTACTGTAAGCTTAGAAGGTTAGTGGTATAACAGAAATTGTGTGACCATACATTAACTGCTGGTTTGGAGGTCTGACACTCAAATGTATGTCATTAATTAGTGATTTCGCTCCTCAGATCATCCCAGTTATGTATCATAGAAACACAGGTGTTATGAGAAACAGAGCAAACATATGAGCCAGACTTCTTCACATCCTGTGAGGATCTGTACAGTTGTGAGGTATGTTCTGTAGTACTTGCCGCTGTGCTATACAGGTGAACAGCAATGGTGTGTACATGGGTGCAGTCTGTGCTGGGGAAGGGCCATCACCTACTAACACTAATCACGTATTCCAGAGCTCTATATTGTTAGTTACATGTAGTAAAACTGGCTGTAATGCATGATGTTGAAGGCCATGTTTCATGCATGTCACCATTTGGGTAATGTGTGGTCTATGTAACAGATTTGTTCCACCTCACCTGTAAGCGTGTGTGTGTGTGTGTGTGTGTGTGTGTGTGTGTGTGTGTGTGTGTGTGTGTGTATGTGTGTGTACCAGCCAACCTCAAAGTACAGGTATTAATGTACATATGTTGTCTTCTCCTCTCAGGTAGCGATGGGGTTTGGGGTCCCTCCCACTTGGAAACTGATGTCATTATCTCTGCAGACTCTGACAATGATGATAGGAATAGTGAGGTACAGGTGGGGTTGTCGGGGGCTGAATCTGTGTCATTGGTTGGCATCCCACTCTTGTCCACACCATCCCCAGACACACAGTGATAATGCCCACACATACCCTGTCACCAGTGGCCACAGATGATGAACAGTTGACAGGTGGTGGCATTAAACAGGCTAGTGTGGTGACTATGGCAGGTGTGAGTGTAGACACTGGCCATAGACAGAGTGCAGACGAGGTCCCACACAGGCGGATGGACAGGGGTGCTTGCAGGAGGACCGCTGCTTGTCAATCCCACTGTTGCAAGTGCCACAGCAGGAGTCACCAAATGCATGCTTTGGGCTGTCATTAATGCACAGGCACATAGTGAATGCCACATCAGACAAATACACAATTCCTGTTATACCACTAACCTTCTAAGCTTACAGTAGATATGATAAGTGTGCACAACCCTGTTAACATGCCAGGGTGGTGGATGCAACTCTTTCTGATTTACGTGGTGACATGCATGACCTTGTTGAGGCCATACATCAAAATACTGAGGTCATGAATAGACAGTGGGGGTGAGATCTTGGCAATCCTTGACCATGGCATGTCTGTGCTACAGCGTGTGGTGGGAGAAGGGCATCAGTCATGTGGATGTAGATCAGCACCAACAACAACTGAGAGTCTATGGGGCTGTGCAACTTTACACTTCCATAGTGGCATTGACACCATCACTACCAAAGGGGGGTTGCTGTCCATATCACACCAGAACAGGCCATGGGCACGTATTCCTGTTTGGTCCCATCCGGGACATAGATTCAGCAGACAGCAGTCACCATCAGGAAGCAGAACTGCATCTGGCCTTGGGCCTGTTGGTGCCAGTGATATCCCTGGCAGGACCAGTTCCTGTGTCCGTGGCTGGAGATGGTGAAATGGACACCATGCCATGTACGGTCCACATCTGTCCAATGTACTCCTGTGTAGGGCAGCCACATGGTGTGACTGTGTGCATACATACATACACACAGACACATCTGTATCACAGGCAGGTCACCTCCAGACACACACAGCACCTCTGCACAGCCCATCTATTGGATATCCCTCCAAACACACACACATGATGGCAACCATATTGCCCAGCTTAGGCCTCTGGCAAACCCACACCACATTCTGTGCATATGATGATGCCTGTGCCACATCCCTGTCATCCATACCATCGATGCAGGGACATGCTAATATGGGTCTAATGCACAGGGTGAATATAGTACAGTGTAGCTATGTAATACTATGTAAGTTGCTGTCTGCTTGCATTTGTTTTGGGTACACATACAGGTGTATGTACCTTATTAGCCAGGATGCATTATTGCTGTTAGTACCACTGATTGAATGTAGTCTGACATGCTGTATTCTGTTTACATTCCAGGTGGTTGTGTGTCTGTAGGCTGTGGCCCTGCAGACATTCCCAAGAGGGAGTATGGCAGAGTGGAAATACACTGAACATGTCATAGGCAAGGTATAGTTTTATATGTACATGTACCAGGTGTGTAGGCATGCAACAGTGTGTGAGGGACACTTGTCAGACAGTGTGACCTTGCATATATACCCCTTGTCACAGACAGGTAGCCGTCAGACATGTCAGCTCAGTGTTGTGTAGTACCACAGGTTCATACATACAGAACAGGTTACTGCAATACTGTCAGCAGGTCCCTCACAAGTGTAGCCATTATGTTAACTGCAACAGATTCACCTGTCAACACCTGTTGGCCCTGCCATTTCTTTCCCATACATTCAACCCTGATGCAATTGATGAGGGCATGCATGATACTGTGTATGGCAGGTTTGTGGTATGTATTCCTGAGTTAACTGAGTGAAACAAGGAGACAAAATGGTATATTCTTTGCATACACACAGTAAGGACTGACACAGGGGATGTGCACACAGTAACATAAATACAGCTGGCAATAGACAGATTAGTAAACCATTTCTACCTTGATGTACTGTACTACTGCATACACATGACATGCCCCACATAGATTATATGCCTGGGACATACACTACCTTTTACAACATATAATGTTCTGAACGCCTTCATGGATGGTGAGATAACCCACCAGAAATAGGATGTGGAGTCATGTATTGCTTCTACAAGCCTGGACAAGTGATAGTGTAGCAGACATATCAGCATGATGTTTCAGTCAGGTATGATGCCTGATGCTGACATGTATGTCACTACACTCACTATGGCCAATTTGGCAACAATATCACATACATGGGCATTGTTAAGGGACACAGACCACATACAGGTTGCAAATATCTGGATATTCCATAGACATCTGTATAGAGGACTGGTATGGTGTGCACAATGGTTTAACATGCTGCATGTGAGGCAGATGCCATTACCACACTATATAAAGTAATGCTATCGGGAGGTGGTAAACAGGTGTGGATGGTACATAGATCAAAATGGTATCAGCCAAACACGATGTGATCTTCACCCAAAGACATACACACACACACACTTGCTAGTATTGAGATTAGAACCCCCTACTTATCTAGTTATTTCTAAGATAGTGTTATGCTGTTATCAGATGGGCCATGGAACTTACATGATTTCACCTAGTCCCAAGGTACTTCTAAGGTGAATGGCATCACTAGGCCTAGTAAAGTAGGGTGATGGGAAGTTTACAGGGTGGTACATAACTCAAAATGGTATAACCCACACTGTATATGATACTCACACAAACAGTTGCCAGTAGTGAGATTAGACTCCTTACCTATCTAGTTATTTCTACTATAGTGTTACGCAGTTATCAGACACACCACCAAGCTTGCATGATTGCACTTAGTCCCAAGGTACTTCTAAGGTGAATGACATCAGCAGGCCTAGTAAAGTGGGCTGATGGAAAGTTTACAGGGTGGTACACAACTCAAAATGGTATAACCCACACAGTATATGATTCTCACACAAACACACAAACAGCTGCCAGTAGTGAGCTTAAAACCCCTACCTATCTAGTTATTTCTACTATAGTGTTACGCAGCTATCAGATGAGCCATGGAGCTTACATGATTTCACCTAGGTGAATGACATCAGCAGGCCTAGTAAAGTAGGGTGATGGGAAGTTTACAGGGTGGTACACAACTGAAAATGTTATAACCCACACTGTATATGATTCTCACACACACACACACACACACACACACACACACACACACACACACACACACACACACACACACACACAGTTGCCAGTAGTGAGATTACCACCCCTACCTATCTAGTTATTTCTTATATAGTGTTACGCAGTTATCAGATGCACTATGTAGTCTACATTCTCTTACCTACTCCCAAGGTATTTCTCAGGTGAATGACATCAGCAGGCCTAGTAAACTAGGGTGATGGGAAGTTTACAGGGTGGTACACAACTCAAAATGGTATAACACACACAGTGTATGATTTTCACACAAACAGTTGCCAGTAGTGAGATTAGAACCCCGGCCTATCTAGTTATTTCTACTATAGTGTTACACAGTTATCAGATGTGCTACAGAGCTTATATGATTTAATTTAGTCCCAAGGTACTTCTAAGGTGAATGACATCAGCAGGCCTAGTAAAGTAGGGTGATGGGAAGTTTACAGGGTGGTACACAACTCGAAATGGTATAACACACACAGTATATGATTGCCACACACACACACACACACACACACACACACACACACACACACACACACACACACACACACTCTTGCCAGTATTGAGATTAGAACTCCTGCCTATCTAGTTATTTGTACTATAGTGTTATGCAGTTATCGCATGCGCTACATAGCTTACTGGACTGACAACTATCTAAAGGTGCTGATAACTGCACATCTGAGGTAAACTGTTACAGGTGCCAAAAAGTCTACCTTCAGGTTTTTCCCTTAGCTCTTGCTAGTTCTTTCTCTCCTGCACTTCAAATAGCCTAATAGCTTTGCACTTCAGCAGGTTTTTTTATCAATTATTCTAGCACACCTGACAGCCATCAGCAGTAGTCATTCCTCATGGAATTAGCTCCAGTACTTAGTAGTTATGACCACCCCTCCTAGCATGATTAAAGTGCAGTTCTCTGTGCTTTTGCCCATTAACCTGGTGCACATGGGCATTCTGAGGCACTGTTGCAACTGCCTCATGTACACAGACAACCCTCCCCTCTAAACTCCCAACACTCAGACTTGTGAGAGATACCCCTATATCACCGAATTGGAAGATATGCACTCTTCAGCGAAGACTAGACTAGCTGATCAAGAGGAGAAGGGTCAACACTTGCAACACACCACATGGAACACATACCCCTCCAGAACACCCAGTATCACAGTTCTGACATACAAACAATAACCACACACCCACCTTCACAGAGGCACTCAATAAACATTTACCCAAACAGCGGAGACCACCAAGACAGACACCCACTCGATCACCACAACACATCACAAACCATAGGACACATATCTCACCTACACAGTGTACCCCTCAACCTAAGCCCCAAAGGCTAACCACCTTGCCTAATAGGTTCATAGGTTCATAGGTAGGTACTAGGCTATTGGCCCTAGGGCCTATATAAGCCTAGCCAAAATGTACCCTGGCTTTCGCCACCCAAGAAAATTATTTTCCTGTGCCACTGTCGAGCAGAGCCACAGAAGTGATCTCCGGGGTGAAATTCCTATCTCCCATCCAATCATCAAGATTTTTCTTGAAGAGTGCTAATGAGGAGCTTTTTTTGATATAGATAGGTAGTTTGTTCCAGAGTATGGGAAGTCTCTGGGACAGGAATCTATCCCTCCAGCATGTTCTGTTTATTGTGGTGACAAGGTTTAGGTCCCTAGAGCGTGTATCTAGTAGAGATTGGGATTTCTTTAAGTGGAGCATGTCTAAAAGCTCTGGGTTTGACATAGCTTTGTGTGTTAGGCAGAGATTGCCTCTGAGTAGGCAATATGTGCCTGAGTAAAGCTGCAGTTTTTTTGAGATGGTCTGCGTAGGGCATCTGTTTGAGGCCGGTAATCCTCTTTGTGAGGTATTTCTGTGGTCTTTCCAGTTGTTGTAGATGTCTTGTGAGGTACATACCAAAAGGGGCATTGTACTCTATAATGGGTCTAATGAGTGATGAGTAGAGGGGAACAATGACCTCTTTTTTCCTGGATGAGAAACCTTTTGTGATGAGGTGTGCCATGTAGAAGGATTTCCTGACTATTGTGGTGATGTGATTATCAAAGGAGAGACTACTGTCCACCTGTGTCTCAAGGTCTCTTATCACACTTTCGGTGTTAAGTAGACTACCGCCTATGTGATAGTTCATGGGTACAGAGTTTTTACCAAAACGGATGACAATGCACTTTTTGGCATTGAGCTTGAGGCCATGGCTTTGACACCAGGTATTTGTCTCAGCGAGGCTCTTTTGTAGGATGTCCACATCTTTTGGAGTTTTGATTATGGCTCCTAGTTTGCAGTCATCTGTGAACTTTGTTAGCCAAAGACCTTCTGTGTTAGCCTGTACTTCAGAGACGTAGATACCAAACAGGAGAGGACCCAGGACTGAACCCTGTGGTACTCCACTTGTCACTGGTCTGAAGTTGGATTTGGAGTCTGATACTTTCACAGTGTGGGTTCTGTCAGTGAGCCAGTTGGCAACCCATCTTGTGACATAGGGATTTATACCTAGTTTAGTGAGTTTATCTATAATTCCAGAGTGGAGGATGATGTCAAAAGCCTTTGCGAGATCTAGATACACTGTGTGAACCACCTTACCCTTATCTATGGCTTTGGTGACTGCTTCAAAGAAGTCTGTCAGGTTTAGGAGACATGATCTGCCTTTTACAAACCTGAACTGGGTGGAGTCCTGAGTTTGGAGATTACCACTGTCATTGTTTATAAGTTCCATGATGATATGTTCCATAGCCTTGCAGACCAGGCTCGTTAGGCTAATGGGGCAGTAGTTTCCGGGGTCTGTGGTGACTCCCGCTTTGTGGAGTGGGATAACCATCGTTGTGTGCCATTCACTGGGCACATAGCCTGAGGTGAGGCTATGATTGAACATGGTACTTAGGTGGGGTGCCAGTTCGTTCTGTAGTTCATGTAGAACACAGCCTGTAATCATAGGTGACTCAATAGTGAGGCACACAGATGTCCCACTCACTAGGTTGAACATGGAGGAGGTAACAGTCAGCTATCAGGTGCCAGAATCCAACACATAACACACCCAGTCAGGTCACTCCACAACAAATACAAGTATCACTCTGTCATTGTCCATGTGTGTGTGAATGACCTGAGAGGCACCTCCATGGAGTATATGAAAAGAGACATGGTAGAGCTCTCAGATTATGTGGGCCAGGCAGGTATGACAGTAGCCCTGAGCAGTATACTACTGTCACCCAGAAAGATACCACAGTACAAACAACAATTTTTTGACTTCAACAATTGGCTTAAGTGTCTGGTGTCACTCATATGGGATCCAGTATCTGTCTGCTTGGGATGACATGACTGACAGACTGCAATGGCTTTCCAGAGATGGCCTGCATCTGTCACCCCTGGGTTTCCAGGTATTGGATGAGTGTCTTGCCACCCCTATAGTGCCTTTTTAGTCAGTGTTCCATATCAAATTACTCCCATAACAGCTATACATATATGCAATCTGAGGGTCATGCTGCTCAACACTAGACATCTACATCTTGAGATGCAGCCACTCAAAGCACTCCTCAAAATGAATAACATTGACATTTTTGCTGTAACAGAGACTGGGATTACAGCAGCAGACAGCACCGCAGCACTACCAGCCTATAACTCATTCCACACCTGTCAGCCCCAAAACATGGACCACAGCTACAAAGGTGGTGGTTTCTCCATATTAATAATGGATATACACACATGCAGAGTAGTATCCCAGCATAATACATCTGAAATACTTCAGATACAACTGACATTGGATAATAGTGCAATCCAGGTCATAGCCTGCTAGTGCAATCCAGGTCATAGCCTGCTATAGGTCCACATCCATGTCCCTAGACTCTCATAAAACATTCCTCACCACCCTGGAATCTATCAAGGTCCAACCCAACACTCTCATACTAGAAGAGTTCAACTACCCCTCCATCAACTGGGTAAGATACTCAAGCACCAATACACTGGCCCAATGTTTCCTGGAATTCATCAGTTCCAATGCCCTGGACCAGCTCATTCTGACACCCAGTAGAGGAAGCAATATCCTTGACCTGTGTTGATTACTAACATATGGGACCATTACTTGACAACAGTAGTCAATTGCTACTGGTCCAATCCAACATAGAGTAATTACCATGGAAATCCACATCTCACTCACACCCCCCCCGCAAAGGTAACCACCTTGAAAAACTTCTCCAAAGCTGACTTTGGACTCATAAGAACAGAGGTGGCTAACTTCACAGCACCCATGCCAATGGAAAATATCTGCATGAATGCCCGAATCATACACAAATGCACTGTACAAACATGTACATCAATGCATAGAACTAGCCATACCAACAGAACCATGACACTCTCCTCCAAACACTGAAGGCTAATCTGGTGGTCCCCTGCCATTAATAACCTGCACAACAGAAGGAAGAAACTGTTCCAGAAAAAGGTGGAGTCCCAAGAGTGGTATAACTCCCTTATTAGCCTCAACAACAACTTGAGATCCCTCAAGAAATCATCTAAAGCCACCAATGATGGCAGAATTGCAGCAGACATGGACAACAATCACAAATCTTTTGATAGTTATATCAGGAACCTCCACGCCAATATCCAGAAGTACTCTGAGTCTCTGCACAATGCTACCTTCTATACTGAGCCAACAGATATTGCCAACATTCTTGCCAACACATTCAGTGCCAACTTTACCCCTCTCTCCCCCCTCTAGGGGAACAATCAGAATGCCAGAAGAATCTCAGGCACTCAGGATTACTGCCACCCAGGTTACACCTGCATTGTCCATGGGCAAGAATACAGCTTCCATGGGGCCCCAAATTATACCTGGCTGTGTTCTACATGAACTACAAGGATACCTGGCATCACATCTGTGTGCCCTGTTCAGTCATACCCTCACCTCAGACTTTGTCCTTCCCAAATGGCGCACTACTTCAATCATCCCTCTCCATAAAGATGTGGCAACTACAGACCCTGGGAATTATCAGTCTAGTAGCCTGATGAGTCTGATATGTACAGCTATGGAGCGTATCATCAGGGACCTGATCGACAAACATATAGGTAATCTCCTAACTCTGGAGCCCACACAGTTTGGCTTTGTGAAAGGGAGATCATGCCAGCTCAACCTGGTTGACTTCTTTGAGTCAGTCACCAGGGCTGTGTATGACAGTAAAGCACTGCATACAGCCTACATCAATCTGGCCAAGGCTCTTGATACCATTTCTCAGTCAGGAATTATGGATGAACCCATCAAACTAGGCATCAACCCCTATATCACTAGGGGGTTGCAAATTGCCTCACAGATAGAACACACAGTGTGAAAGTGGTGAGCTCCAAGTCAGACTGCCAGCCAGTCATGAGTGGAGTCCCACAGGAATTAGTCCTGTGTACTCTCCTGTTCAGCATCTACTTCTCAGGAGTCCAGGCCAACACAATGGAACTCTCGCTGACCAAGGTCACAGCCAACTGCAAGCTGGAAGCCATCCTTAACTCCACAAGTGATGCAGACATCCTACAGAAAGGCCTCACTGAGATCACTGACTGGTGTGAAAACCATGGCCTAAAGCTTAACACCACAAAATGCATCATCAGCCCCTTTGGTAAAATCCCAGTTCCCACTAAGTACCACATCAATGGCAGCCCACTAAACACTGTAGGCGTTATAAGAGATCTGGGGACACAGGTTGACAGCAACCTCTTCTTTAGCTGCCACATTGCCACTGTGGTCAGGAAATCCTTCTTTGTGGCACATCTCATTACCAAGGGTTTTGCATCCAGGTAGAAAAAGGACATAATTTCTGTGTACTCTTCCCTCATTACACCAATCATCGAGTATACTGGCCCATTTTGCATGTACCTCAATAGACACCTGCAACAGCTGGAGAGGCCACAGAAGTACATCACAATGAGGATCCTAGGCATTAAATCCTACACAGACATACTCAAATCACTCCAGCTACTCTCTGTCTCATATCACCTACTTAGAGGTGATCTCTGCTTGACTTGCAAAGCCATGTCTGACCCAGCTCTTTTACAAATGCTACATCTAGAGACATCCCAATCTCTCTGCACCACACACTGCCGGGACCTCAACCTCATTACCGTAATCAACACAACATGCTACAGGGACAGGTTCCTCACCCAGAGACTGCACATGCCCTGGAATAGACTTCCAATATACGTCAGGCAAAGCACCTAGATGACCCTGTTCTGGAGAGATCTTGATGAGTGGATGAGTAATAGAAAGTTCACCCCAGGGATCACTCCATTGGCTCTACTTGATGGGGGCACTGGGAACTAACATCAGGTGGCACAATGGCAGGGCACTTCTATGGGCTAGACCTGTAATGGCTCCAGGGCCATTAGCATAGTACACACATATGAGCCTATAAGGGGAGTGACATCAGCATGACTGATAAAGTAGACTAGTGGGTGGTTAACTTATCAAAATACTTCTTTCTACAAGCATACACATTTACACACCCAAACACACATTTGCCAGATCTGAGAGTAGAACCCCTGCTTATCTAGTTATTTGTACTATAGTGTTACACAGTTATTGCACATGCTACAGAGCTTACTGGGCTGACAACTGGCCAAAGGTGCTGATAAGGGGAATGACATCAGCAGGACTGATAAAGTAGGGCAGTGGGAGGGAGATTTATCAAAATACTTCTTCTTACAAACATACGCATACACTCATTTGCCAGACCTGAGATTAGAACCCCTGTATAGTTAGTGATTTGTACTATTGTGTTACATAGTTATCACACAAGCTACGAATCTTACTAAGCTGAAAATTGGCCAAAGGTACTGATAAGGGGAATGACATCAGCAGGACTGATAAAGTAGGACAGTGGGTGGGAGACTTATCAAAATACTTCTTACAAACATACACACACAATTGCCAGATCTGAGATTAGAACCCCTGTCTAGTTAGTGATTTGTACTATTGTGTTATGCAGTTATCACACACACCCCAGAGCTTATTGAGCTGGCAACTGGCCAAAGGTGCTGATAAGGGGAATGACATCAGCAGGACTGATAAAGTAGGGCAGTGGGAGGGAGATTTATCAAAATACTTCTTCTTACAAACATACGCACACACTCATTTGCCAGACTTGAGATTAGAACCCCTGTCTAGCTAGTGATTTGTACTATAGTGTTACGCAGTTATCACACACATTACAGAGTTTACTGGGCTGACAACTGGCCAAGGATGCCGATAAGGGGAATGGCATCAGCAGGACTGATAAAGTGGGGGACTGGGAAGTGTTGTGGGTGGGAATGGCCTAAAATTGTTTCACCTACAAACAAACACACACACCCTCACTTTCACATGCACAACTGCCACACACACATACAGTTGCCAGTATTGAGATGAGAACCCCTATCTATCTAGTTTTTGTACTATAGTGTTGTGTAGTTATAGCACACACTACAGAGCTTATAGGGACTATTGGCATCCAATGGTACTTCTAATGTGAATGAAAGCAGCAGATCATGTGAAGCAGGGCAATGTGAAGTGTACTGAGTGGGAAGAGTCTCCTAATACTTGGACCTATGGAAACAGACACACACACACACACAAACACACACACACACACACACACACACACACACACACACACACACACACACACACACACACACAGGCAGATTATGTGATATTATAAACTCATCCTCAGTCCTGTTACACAATGGGGCTCACCTTTTATGCTGACAAATGCAACTGTTTACAACTGGTATGCCACTGTCCATAGCAGGACATCACTGTATGCCATTCAGGGTATCTGTGTGTGTGACTCACTCTGTCTGTGTCCCCATGTGTCTCTCTCTGTATCACTGTCTGTCTCTCAGTTCCCCACATCTATGTGTGTGTATGCTTGACATATGTTGTTATCTGTTGCCCATATATATGTGTGTGTATCTCATGCAACATATGCAGTAATATCACATATGGGCCACCTACAGCTAGCTGAGGGTAATCCTGTCTGATGTGTGTGTGTGGGGACAGTTGAGGTGTACATAGCTGTCTGTATGCATGGACATATGTACACAATACAGTCATATATTCCAATGTGGGTTCCAACATGTCCTGTGATTCTCTAAGTGTAGGAGCATGCCCAGTGTGATCTTCTATAGTTAGGGTGGGACTCCATTCCAGAGATAGGTGTACTCCAGTCCAGGGTTTTGTGTTCTACAGCCATACCTCTCAGGAGTACACAGGACTTTCCTCAGGGTACTTGCTTTGTTTAGCAGACATTTTCTGACATATCTGTAGTCTGAAACTGCAATGTATTGTGTCATTACCTAGTGCTAGACATCCTCAGATCATCACAGTGCTTTGCCAGAGGAATACTAGTTGTATGATGCATAGACCAATATTATGAGGGCAGCTATGTAAATTCTTGCCCAACAAGGCCATTTGTGAGGTGTGGGTACAGCCAGTGTAGTAATGACACACAGCTGTGTAAACAGTCCAGCAACCTGGTGATATACTGGCTGGGGATCTCCTGCTTGTGTGGTATATTTCTAACCTGACATGTCATATCCTTGTGTGTGCATACCTCTGATATGTACATTTTTTTGTCAGGGTATCTAAATGTTTGCCTAGAGGTTTCATCCTTTCTATGTAAACTTGTGTTTTTATGGCAAGTTAGTTACATATAATTGAAGTGTGATGTTACAAAATAATACAGACATTACTGTTTCAAAATACATAGCCTTCAGACCATTCCCACTGCTGCAAACCCCTCACCTTACCAACTTTCTCAGTATATAAGGGCGATACTTACAACACATGCCTATCATTGTGCCTTTGTTCCACTTTTATTTCTGCCCTTGTCCAGACATCTTGCTGTCAGAGATTCGGATTATGGGTGGGGGTAAAGAGTGCATTCAACTGTGGAGGCATGTCCATTATTTGTAAAAGCAAACATAAGAAAAAGGATTATTGAGAATGACCACTGGCAACAGTACCACAAAGCATTTATATTCACAAAAGCCTTGGCATCTCTGCTACACATCCTTCAAGATGTCACTAATATGTGTAGTATATTACATATAGCACTGTGACTTACAGGTATGTCAGTGGCAGAGCAGTGAGTGTCACTGACATGCATAACAGTTGGCACTGCAGTTATCTGCACATGGCCCTATCAAATACAGCACTGTACCTAGGGCAGTACAAGGCGACTGCCAAGAGAATGTGCTGGCCAGATCCGGACAGTATTAACCACACATACAAATAGCTCATTGACCCCTGCATACTGTGGACATGCAACATGTTTTCATGTGTATTGATACAACCCTGCCAATATGTGCTATGCTGCTATTTCCATGTAAACATATATATTCCTGCATTTGTGTGGGTATATGGGGGGCACACCTGTCAACTGTACACATTTGCACAGACTGTGCTGATATTTGATTTATATTTTGGTTCCATTTACCATACTATTGTGTCCTGTCTTGAGGACTGGAGACATATCAGTAAAGAGCCCAAGTCAGATTGTACTGGCATACATTTGAGTTTTAGACTTCTTACCCTTCATAGCCTTATTGCAACTGCTGGTCCTGCTGTGCTATCACTGTCTGAATCTGTAGGGGGGTTAATTCAACACTGCTGCCATTTGTGTGCCTTTACCAGACATTTCTCTGTGGATTTCTACAGCTAAATTGCTGTGTGGGTGTGAGGGGTGGTTATGGGACCCCCACCCTGACATCCATGCCTGTGACCTATGAACCCCCAGTTAGTTGTCCCGACACATATACTGCAGTGGGATTTGCCACCTTGGGTACTACTGCATAGTGTGTGGAGGCCAGTTCTGGCCAGACATTTCCTGGTATCCCACATAGCTGTCAGTTGTGTGCTGCTATCCCAGTAGGCCCCCTATTCCCTTGCATGCATGCAGCATTACCATAGATATGCTAGCAGGACATACTATTCCATTCATTTATTGTTAAGAAGACTGACTTACCTTGTGCTTGCAGCAGTTGTGAGGATAGTGCTTGAGGGCTGCCTAAGCTGGATGCACACAGTACACTGCCTATACATGGTAAGTTACAGGTAATGTGATGTGTGTGTGTGTGTGTGTGTGTGTGTGTGTGTGTGTGTGTGTGTGTGTGTGTGTGTGTGTGTGTGTGTGAGTCAAAGAGAGGTGTCAGTCCCTGGGGTCCCTACAATGTCAGTGTGTGTGCTGTGCATTGCCTCCTTGCCAAGACGTGAGCATTCTGGGCATGCCTCCTTCTGCCTACTGCAGTAGGCTCAGGGGCATCCTCCTGTGAATCCCTCTGTGCCTGTGGGGGCCTTGGCAATGGTGGTAGGCTGTGTGGCCCTTCCCCGTACTGTTCCTGCTGCAGCTGGTTCCACAAGATCATATTGTATAGCATGGCACATACTATGAACATGTGTGCACATCTGGCTGGACAGTACTGCAAGGCTCCACCAGATATGTCAAGGCAGCAGAACCATGACTTGAGCATCTCAAATACACACTCTATAATGATCCTAGTTTGTGCATGTGCCTCATTATGGCATTCTTGTGTGGGTGTGTATGCATTTCTGATGGGTGTCATCATCCATGGCTCCAGTGCATAGCCAGCATCCCCCACCAGATGGCCATATGGTATTCCCCACTGGCAAATGCCTGGTAGAGCTGTGATGAATGCCAGATGTGGGAGTTGTGATAGCTTCCAGGGCTGCCAGCACACATTCATGATAATCCTCTGGGCATTGCACATGACCTGGCAGTTGATAAGGGGAAGCCGTTGCGGTTTATGTAGACTTTACCCTGTTCACTAGGGGGTGCTTTGATGTGGATGTGCATGCAGTCTATGGCACTCAGTACCTCTGGGCATTCTGCTACACTGTAGAAGAGATGCATATTGCTGGTTTCTCCTTATGGGTGTTGGGGAAGTAAATGTGCTCACCGGCATGTGGTAGCATGGCATCCAGGAATTGGTGGAATACCCTGGATGCAGATGCCTGTGAGACCTCCATGATGTCCCCAGTAGGTCTTTGGAAAGTACCTGTAGCTAGAATTCATAAAGCTACACATACCTTGGTATCCATTAGGATGGGTTCCCCACTGTTGGTTCTAGCTCTGAGTTGAGGCTGGCAAAGCTCAGTGATTTGTTGAAGTATGTCTCTGTCCACCCTGTAGCACTCTACTGTCTCCAGATCATGTCATCCATGGTAGGTTATCCTGGGTTTGAACACTCTTCTCCTCCTCCTTGGTCTGTGGCGGTTGTCAGCATTATCCTCCTCTCCACTGTCAGCCTCTAGCACATACTGATGGAGCAAACCAATGGCAGCCCCTAACATTTTTCCATTTAAAATTCCCCTGCATGTATACATCAATGGTGCAGAGTTTGTGGGAAAAAATAGACTGTAAGGTGTTTCCATACTTTATACTGTTGTGCTGCAGATGCTGCCTGTATGATTGGCTGACTATGATATATTCCAGCTGTCACCCATATTACTCATGGCTTTGCGTTGGCCACTGTGAGTGTTAGAGACATTAGTGGTAATTTGTGCATGATTACCTTTATTCTGCTGTTGCCCTTTTTTAATTATTTTTTACTTACATCTCCTCCCATTTTCAGCTATGCAGCCACCTGCCAGCTGTATTAATGTGTGCTTTGCATGGCCCATTGTGAGTTGCAAGAGTCCCATATTAGTGATTTCTACTTCATTTCTCCTTTATTGTGCTGTTGCCTTTTATTTCTTTTTTGACATATCCTCCCATTTTCAGCTATGCAGCCACCTGCCAGCTGTATTATTATGTGCTTTGCATGGCCCATTGTGAGTTGCATGAGTCCCATATTAGTGATTTCTACTTCATTTCTCCTTTATTGTGCTGTTGCCCTTTATTTATTTTTTTTTACATTTCCTCCCATTTTCAGCTATGCAGCCACCTTTCAGCTGTATTACTGAGTGCTTTCAATGGCCCATTGTGAGTTTCAGAATCCCATATTGCTGATTTGTACTGTGTTTCCCTTGTTCTGCTACTTCTTTTCTTTTTTTCCTGTATCTTTCCTGTTTAAGCCCTGGCATGCTGCACAGACCCCGTTTAGCTAGTGTAAACAGCAAGAAATGGCCTTCCCCTGGGAGTGAACACACTCCTCAGTTCATGGAATAAGAGTATACAGCCTCAGACACACCCCTTCGCTTAGCTGTGCTTAGCTAAGCAAAAACCTGGGCAATGGAGCTCCAGTGGGCTTACAGCACGCATGACACACCCCCTTTTCATGTTAGTTGCTCCTCCTGCCTACACGATGGTGTTAGGGCACCTACACGGTTAGGTGCAGTGTGACACTTAGAAGAATTTTATGATTCAGTATAAGTCTCCTCATTAACATACCCCACTGCCTTACTCCATAGTTACTGCACTACACAAGAGCCTCCCCCCTTAGCAACCAGTGTTCCCTGCCATTGTTTTGATTCTGCTTGCTATTGATTATAATGGCAAAATGCAGGTTTCTGTTAAAATCGACTTTTCAACTTAATTTTTTAAATTTTCCCCACAATCCCATTTGCATGGTGCTTCCCTAAGCTTAAACGGCTGAGACTGGCCAAAAAAAATAAACTTTTATTTTTCAAAAATTAAACACTTTAACATACCAATGGCCATATATTTGGCCATTGCCATGCCTCCAGATTAGGGTACACGCTTTTATTGGAGCTGTTATGGCTCTGTTTTCATTTTTGCAGAAATGTATTCTGCTAGTAGCAGAATATATTTCTGCAGCTTACACTGTTCCTGCATGGTTACCTACATGCTTCCTGGATCTCTACTTTACCTCATTGGCATGGTTTTCACCAGCAAATGAGGTATATAGCATTCCTCACAGGTTTCCGTGCAGGAACAGTGTTGGCTCGGTCATGCACATCAATACAGCACATTCCTGGGTCACTCGGTGGCCATATTCTGTGCAGGAGTGACTACACTGCTCCTGCATGGGAAATAAGCATTTGTGCAACCAGCCGTATGTTTAATTCGGTTGTCCAGTTTGTTTATTTCAGTTTTCAAAAGTATTTGTTGACCTCAGTTCTATTTTAGATTTCCTATATTTTTATCTCTCACTGTAATTAAGTATTTTGTTTTTATGGAAATATAACTTCCTGACATTGTGTGCCTACATCCTGATGTTAAACATTTTTGGATTTCTTTTTTTCATTCAGACAATTTCCCTTTCAAAATTGCTACATTCCTTCTGCCATATTTCCACTGAATGCATCACTCCAATTAGGTTTACATAGTAACTGTTTAACTTTCATATATTCCATTGTTAGTTTTCTGTGCATTGATTTAGAATTCAGTTTCCCAGAATTATCCAGCAGTAGTTTAACTTTTATAACCCATGATCACAACCCATCAAAGGTGGTAAAATATTATATCAGCAAAAAGGAAATACATAAAATGTTTCTTCATGGATCCATTTTCAGCAAAAACAAAACTCTGTGAATGCTCGTTACATCATAATTTTTCCTATGGTAAGTAACCAGCAGGCTATTTTTGGGAATTTGCCCTTTTCCCTACTGAAGTGCGATCTCAGAGTTGGCATATTTAGTTAGAAGTGGGCCCCCCACATTGGGGGGTGTGGGGGGTGCAGCCCCCTACCAGGGTGGATTTTAAAATTTTCTGTTTTTATGCAATCATTACGTTGGCCCACTGTTTACTTACTGTGGGAAAACTTTTGATGTAATGATCGTTCATGGAGTTTTGCTTTCACTGAAAATGAGTTGATGAAGAGGTATTTGATGGATTTACTTTTTACTGATATTATATAGACCCGGTAAAACTTGACATGAATTAGTAATCATCTCTTTATGGAAACATGGATAGCATATTCCATCGCTTAGTAAATTTGTTTACAGTCTGCAGCAACTGATTTGTTTTCCTAGGCATGCTATTATTTTTCCCTCCTGTGTTTTGTGTAAGAAATGTATGAATTTCTCTGGGTTATCAGCACTTGCCTTTTGCAGTCTATACACTCCAACAATTGTAATATAGTTGAAAAAGACAAATTCGGCTGTCCACTCCTGTATATAAAACAAATGATTTATTAGCGCTTTCGTCTGCCAATGTTGCCAAACTTCTTCAGATACATTAGTGAAGGAAAATACGTCATTTAAATAGTAAATTGTAATGTGTTCGAGAGTTGTCTTTATTGTCACAGTTATACAATTTACAGCAGTGGTATTATTATCAAAGATGTAATAAATGCAGGTCTTATAACAATCTTTCATTCGTATAATAACACATCGTTCAGATTTTTTTGTTAGAATATCTATTACAGAAAAAAAAAACATTTATACCCTGATAGAATTGGTTTCCAAATATTTGTTCTTTAATCATGTTTCACAAACATTAATCTTATGTGAATGTAGCACAATTTCCAACAAAAGCCTTATATCTAATGCTCCAAACATTAACCAAAATAGATCAGTCAATCAAATTTTGCTGTAAACTGTTAAATTTATGACCTAGCAATAATCCTGCCTCGTGTCAGTCAAATATTGGAATATATCAGCTGCAGAAATTATCTTACCTTGTCTTGACAAGTGGACTCCTATTTTATCTATTGTTGCTCCTGGCAAGCATAACATAATTTGATGTTCATTATCATCTCTACAAATGTGAGTATCAGTTCCTTTAGTAAATGAATCTCGGTGTCCTAGTATATCATTTCTGACCAGAGCTGAAGAATCTTCTACTTCAAATTCAGTAATGTCTGTTCTTTCAGTTGTTATTAATGAATAATCTTCATCACCATTAGTCTTAATAAATCTGGATGGATTCCCAGCTATATATACCATTGATACATGTGTGATTATCCTTCCTTTTATTGCTCCTCCCACAACTAGATATATTGGTAGATATGTAGATATGAATATTATAACTGGACCACACCAAGCTTGTCCTCTACAGTAATGATGGTATGTCTGGGGTACTCACAGCCAAACCTCAGGAGATTATGCAGGAGGGACTGCATGCACATCAGCAAACTGTAATGCTATCAATAAACAGTTTTTAGCAAAGGTTTCCTCTCCAGCATTAGCAGATCTCTCAGGAGGGTTCCCATATAAACCACATAAGGTCACTGAGAAGGGACTGCTCGCAAGCCATCAAACTAACATTATGAAAAAGGATCTCTTCTCCAGTCCTATCGGATATCTCAGAAGGGCACAGAGATGAACCTTAGAAAGTTACAAAGGAAGAAATTTATGTAGGCCCACAAGCCACAGTATTATCAAAAGTTGGACTGTGACAAAAGTCTCCTTTTTCACACCAGGCAGATATTTCAGAAATGCTCCCAAATGAACCCCAAAATGGAGAGACTGTGTGCATGCCAGCAAATTGCAATATGATTACCAGATGGACTGTGACAAGGATCTTATCTCCATCTCCCAGCTCTCTCAGATGAACTACAGAAGATTAACGAGGAAGGACTATGTACCAGTGAGCAAACTGTGTATGAGCACTGCTACTTCCACATAAAATTCAAAGGTTTGTAGATAAGTACTAAGCAATTAATCTGCAGACCAATGATCATATTCAAAAGTTTCCTCTGTTCTCAAAGAGGGCAATGCAAGACAGATCAGGTAAGAATTTGAATCATGCATGATTCATCCATGAAGGTGGCAAGGGTGATACGCTATTTGACATGTAGTGGAATTTGTTCTGGGGTGGGGATAGATTGGTGGCATGAATCTGTCACACCACCATGTGTTATTTACCTGTTGATGAAGATTTAGTTAATTTAGCCTGGTATAGTTTCATAGTTTCATAGTTTAGTACTAGGCTATCTGCCCTGGGGCATTTGCAAGCCTAGCCCTAGAGATGTGGCTTTCGCCACCCCATGTAGTGGTACTAAGGTGTATAGAATAAATTTAGAATACTGTGCCTTTGTCTAGTAGTGACACATTGAAGACCCTCTTACTTATTAAAATTAGTTTACTGTCCCTCTGTCAAGTAGCGACACAGGGGTGACCCCTGGGGTAAACCTACGATCTCCCATCCACTCGTCAAGATTTCTCTTGAAGAGAGTCAGTGAGGGGCTCTGCCTAACATGGACTGGGATTTTGTTCCAGAGTATGGGAAGCCTCTGAGTTATGAATCTGTCCCTCCAGCATGTTCTATTCATGTTTGTACTGAGGTTTAAATCTTGGATTTTTTGAGGTGGAGCATGTCCATCAATTCCTGGATGGACATGGCCTTGTACGTCAGGCACAGATCACCTCTGAGCAGGTGGTATGCTACTGAATAGAGCTGGAGTTTCTTTAGCCTGGCAGCATATGACATATGTTGGAGACCCTTGATCCTCTTGGTGAGGTACTTCTGGGGTCTCTCCAGCTGTTGTAAGTGTCGGGTGAGGTACATACCAAATGGGGCATTGTACTCAATCATGGGCCTGATAAGGGAGGAGTACAGGGGCACGATGACCTCCTTTGATCTGGATGTGAACCCCTTCATGATAAAGGTGGGCAAGGTAGAAAGTCTTTCCAACCACTTTGGCAACGTGGGTGTCAAATGAGAGGTCACTATCAACTTGGGTCCCCAGGTCTCTGATTACTTTTTCGGTACTCAGTGTGTTACTGTCTATGTGATAATTTGTGGGTACTTTGTTTTTCCCAAAGGGGATGACTATACATTTCTTGGCATTCAGTTTAAGGCCATAATTCCGGCATCAGTTGTCCGTTTCGGTGAGGCCTTTCTGTAGGATGTATGTGTCAGCTGGTGTATCGACTATGGCGCCTAGTTTGCAGTCATCTGCGAACTTTGTCAGCCACAACCCTCCCATGTTTGCTTTCACATCTGAAAAGTAAATGCTGAACAAGAGGGGTCCCAGGACAGAGCCCTGTGGGACACCACTTGTGACTGACTTTGAGTCTGACATGGCTCCCGCAATCTTGACTTTATGGGTTCTGTTCTTTAGCCAGTTTGCAACCCATCTTGTGACATATGGATTTACATTTAAGCTGTTTAGCTTATCTATGATCCCCGAGTGGGGTATTGTGTCGTAGGCTTTAGCCAAGTCCAGGTAGGCTATATGGACTGCCTTGCCCTCATCAATGGCTCTAGTGACTGTTTTAAAAAAGTCAACCAGGTTCAAAAGGCAGGCTCTGCCCTTTACAAAGCCGAAATGGGTGGGATCAAGTGTCTGTAGGTCCTCAATGTCGCTGTTTATGAGTTCCATAATAATTCTTTCCATAGCTTTGCAAACCAGGCTGGTCAAGCTTATGGGGCGGTAGTTCCCGGTGTCTGTAGTGGAGCCTCCCTTGTGGAGTGGGACCACTGTTGCTGTACGCCAGTGTTCAGGTACATATCCTGTAGTAAGGCTAAGGTTAAATAACATTTTTATATGCGGGTTTAGCTCCTCTTGGAGTTCACGTATCACGCAGCCGGGGATACCATCAGGTCCCATAGATGCTGTGTTTTTTGCTTTGCTGAAGGCGGTTCTCACCTGGACATCAGAGATGACAGGGAGGTTACATTCAGCTGGGATGAGTATTTCTTCTTTTGGAGGTGAGGGGAGAAAGTTGCACTGAACCTGTCTGCCAGAATGTTGGCAATATCTATGGGTTCGGTAAATTTTTTGTCGTTGTGTACTAACTCTGAGCATATCTGAGGGTTTCCGCCCAGGTTTCTAACATAACTGAAGAATGCCTTGTGGTTATCTTTAGTGTCCTTGGCGATTTTTCTCTCAAAGTTGGCCTTGGATGTTTTTATGAGAGAACGTAGCTTTCTACTAGTGCTGATCAGAGATGCCTTCCCTTTATGGGATTTTGCTCTATCTTGCAGTAGCTTCCTTCTTTTGTTATACAATTTGTTTATGGCTGGGGTCCACAAGACAGGACGCTTTCCTTTGGTGGAGAGGGTCTTGGTTTTATTTGGGATTGCACGATCCATGCATTCTTGGAGATGTCCGTAGAAAGCATTTGTGTAGGATTCAGCATTGTGGGATGTGGTTTCCATTGGCCCTGTGGGCTTAAATGATACCATCTCAGTCTTGAGAAGTGTAAAGTCGGCTTTTGAGAAGTTTCTCACTGTAGTCTTTTGTGCTGGGGGTGGAGGTGGTAAATGTATATCCAGGGTGATTAGTTTGTGGTCAGATCTCACCAGTGAGGGGAATACTTCCAGTGTGGAGCATTTTGTCCCCATGTTTGTGATGATCAGGTCTAGTATATTATCCCCCCTTGTGGGAGAGGTGACTAGCTGTTCCATTGCATTTGAGTTTATGAATTCCAGGAACCTTTGGGCTAGGGTGTTAAGGCTAGAATAGTGCACCCAGTCTATGTTAGGGTAGTTGAAGTCTCCCAATATGATGGTATTTAATGAGACATTCATATCTTCCAATGTCTTCAGGAAGGCTGAGTGGGGTTCTTGAGATTGGGAGGGTGGTCTGTAACATGCAATCAGTTGTATAGCAGTTTTGCCTATGGTTAGCTGCACATGGATGGTCTCCGATGCTTCATGAGTTGCCACTAACCTGGAGGTGTGGGTATCCTTGATGAATATGGACACACCCCTCCCTTTGTGGTTCGGCCCGGGTTTTGGGGCCAAAAAGCATGATATGAGGTAAAGCCTGGTAGCGCTGGGGTGCTCTCAGGAGCCTTGAACCAGGTCTCAGTTACAGCGCAGACATCGATGTTCTCCATACTGAGGAGTGCTTCGAGAGCCTGCATCTTGAGATTTAGACTTCTGGCATTGAGCAGCATTACCCTTAATTTTTTCCATTTTTGTTTTCTAAGGAGGAGGGTTCGTCTTTTGATCCTTGCCTAAAAAAGGCACTATGGGGGTGGCAAGAGCCTTAGTCAATATCCGGAAGCCCAGTGGTGACAGGTGCAAGCCGTCCCTTGCGAATCAGCGTGGCTTGTCCAGCATGTCATCCCAAGCAGACAGATATTGGATCCCCCTAGAATGACACCAGTAATTGAGCCAATTATTAAAGCTGATCATCTTGTCTTTGTATTGTGGCATCATTCTTGGTGAGGGCAGGATGCTGCTCAGGGTCAGGGTCATACCAGCCAGGGCTACATAATCAGAGAGCTCCTCTATGTCTCTTTTCATGTAGTCCAAGGAGGTACGTTTCAGGTCATTCATGCCGGCATGGACAATGACGGAGTCATATTTGTACATGCTTTTGAGTGACCTGAGTGCGTGTGTTATATGGCGGGTCCTAGCCCTCGATAGGCAGCTTACCATTACCCTCTCCTTGCTTAGCCTGGTAAGTGGGACGTCAGTGTGTCTGACTATAGAGTCACCTATCACTAGTGTATCAGGCATAGTGTTTGGCCTTAAGGGCTGTGATTTATTGATACACCGATTTATTGAAGTATGTGTTGCATGTGTTATGTTTTGAGGTGGTGGATTTTTGGGTGTCTGCTTTGGGAGCCTCTGTTGTTTTGGTAAGTTTTTAATAGAGCCTCCGAGTATGTTTTGTGTTATTATGTGCTTGATTTGCAGTTGGGGTAGGTCTATGTGTGACTGGGTTTGTTGTGTGTGTGGTTACCTTCTCCTCCTGTCTGGTCTTGCCAGTCCTGAGTTGAGAGAGTTCAGCCTCCAGTTTGGCTATATAGTTGCATCTCTCACATGTATTTGTGTTTGTTGGGAGGAGGAGAGGGTTGTCTGTGTACATGAGACAATTATAGCATTGTCTCAAGATTCCCAGATTAACCAGCTGAACAGGAGAAGGTGCTAGCAATCTACCACTCGACATGCTAGAATATTATAAGAGGGTGCTGTGCCTTTAAGGGAAGTGGTTGGGGTGGTAGGTGGATGTAGTGCTACTTGAGTTTGAGAGTGCTTGCTTAGAAGAGAAGCTTTGAGAACAAGTGCTATGCTTATAATATAATATAACGAACTTATAATATAATATATGAGGAGACATTTGTTCTGCAAAGAAAGAGGAGGTCAAAGAGGGTTGGATCTTTCTTGGCTTGAAAGGCTAAACACACAGCCCCACAGAGGAGTCTGTAAGAATCTGATTAGGGAAACAGAGAAAGGGCTTCCACTTTGTCCTGTTAACTATGAGTTTGGAGGCCACACATCTTTTTAGTTTGGTATCTCTGATTTTTCTCAACTTGAGTGATATGTTTTAGACAAATACATGCTGAAATGGGTAGTATATTGTAAACTGGGTCCCTCTTGTCTTGCACCACTGAGACCCTGCACACATGGACCCCTTTTCATACCTCTCTAGCTGATAAAACACAAAATCCAAAAGGCTCGAAAACCAAGATAAATCCAAGGCAGAAGGTTGTGAGCAGCAACTATTTTATTTGGTGAAACAATTAAAACCAAGACAAATAAGTTACATACATATTAAGCACTTTCGTCCCTCATTGGAACTTGATCAGAATATAAAAACAGTTAACTTACAAAACTTTTATACACACAGCCATGAGTAATGATAGCACTTCCTTTAATGTTTCGAGAGGGAGTGTCTCCAACCATTCCTAGGCAAAGTAATATCACGATGCCATCTAGTGTTCAGAAGCTTTAAATGCACTTCATCTTGATACAGGCCAGCTAGAATACTGTAACCTTTTTGTATCAAACAGTTTCCGACTTTTAAAAAAATAGTTTCTGCATAAAAAATCTTAAATAAAAAATAAAAATTACATTAAAATGAGAAATATGTAATCCTATAACCATGTAAAACATAACTATCTTAAAACTGTGTACATAAAAATCACTCCAAAAAAATAGTACCTAAAAATAACTTAACATTCAATGATTGCAATAAGATGGAAAAATATATTAAAACCAATAGTAACTGGCAATAAGGACATTCAGTTAAAGATGATATAAAATGTATGTCCTGCTTCATTTCCCTAAAGGATGTTGAATGGGAGGGAAAAAAATGTATGTGTTAAATATAAAGTTCCCATAAATAGCTTTATTTGTTAGTGCATTGTGCATTTAAAATATAAAAAGGGTACTTAAAGTGCAAACCCGTACCAAAGAGGCCAGAGGTGTTATTGTACCATTCGAGCCTACCTCTGTTTCATTACCAATTCAATGCTTTGAATTTAAACAGGAGTACAATGGAACAAGACTCATTCAGTCCAGGCCAACCATGGGTATTCAAAGTCAATTTCCAGTACAATTCCCTTAGTTCCAATAACTGTACCCATGAACCTACCCTCATTTCCTCCTTTAATCCTTCCATAACTATGAACTTATGTGTGGCTTTCGTTGCCCAAAACATGTCTTGCCAAGGCATTATTGGGGTTCCTTTTGTTGTTGTTATACTGGTGTTCATAAATTCTTTCCTTCAACCTATGCTCAGTTTTACCTACGTAAAAACATGGGCGCTGTTGGCATAATGCCGCATAGATTACCCTCCTAGAACTGCAGTCAAAATTTGACCTAACTTTGAATTCATTGCCTTTAATAAGGAACCTGTCACACATTAGAATGAGTTTGCATTGGAACAGAACCCACATTTCTTCATAAAACATACCTGATGCATGTTTCCTTTAGATGTGTGTTCCAAAATTTCCTTCAGGTTCCTATCTCTTCTAAATGTAAAACCGGGTTTGTGTCCTAATTTCTCTCTCAAAGTGGAATTTTCACATTGCCCAGCCATTTTCAACAATCCATTTAAGTGGTCTGTGATCCATATTAAAGGTGGTTATGAAATTCATGGAGTAATGTCTGATCAAATCCAGTTACATCCCTATCCACTTCAGCCCCTATATCTCATGTTCTAAAATTCATTGACCTTCCTAAAATAGGTTTATACCATCCAGTATTTCTCTTTCTTGTAGCCTCCAACTTAAGCTTGTCGAGCAGTGTGTCAGGATAACCTCTCTTATGGAACATACCCAGTAAAAGTTCACATTCATTATGAAAGTCCTCATCTGTGGTGACCATTCTAGCATCTCTCACCAATTGCCCTTTCACCACAGATTTCTTCTGATGGAAGGGGTGGTCGCTGTCAAAATGGAGAAAGGAGTTTGAATAAGTGGGTTTTCTAAAAATTGTAGCAATTACTCAGGAGGGCATCCAGGTAAGATATTTTTGCACTGTTCAATTCATACATAAATTTCAAAAGTTACTAGTATTGTTAATGTATGTTAAAAATGCCTCATTCCCTTCTACCCCACCCTTCCACAAAATAAAGATATCATCCAGGTAACATGTTTAATCTTAAGTCTATCTTTGTACTCTGGATGATCTAAAACATATTGGTACTCCCATTGGGTCATCACTATATTAGCAAACATTCCACCACAAGGGGAACCCATGGCTACCCCAGTTTTCTGAAGGTAAAAATCACCATTAAAAAACAGAAAATTGTTGCTCAACATCAGCTATGACAGGTCCTCATATAGGTTGATGTCATGCTGTGAGACCCCTTTTCTGTGTAAAAAACAACCAACATATTAATTCTTTCATCCCAGGGAATGACACTGTATAAATCCCTTGCATCAATTGTTAAAAATACGTCATCATCCTTGAAATGTGTTCCCTCTATGGTGGCTGAAAAGGACCATGAGTTTTACAAATGTGTTTTTCTCTGTGTCAATGCACTGTTAGGTTTTCATCAATAAATTTTTCTTTGGGTTATGTGATAAAATTACGTCCATCAATTATAGGGAGCATTGGGGGGATCTGATATACTCTTGTGTACCTTTGGAATACCAAATAACATGGGGATTGTGGGGGAGAGTATGTGTAAATAGTTAAAAAGAGTCACATCAATTCTCCTTTCAGGCAACAAATCATTGAGTGCCTTTAAAATGTTTTGGTAGCTACAATTTAGTTCATTTTTTGAAACCCATTGGTAAGTATCAGTATCTAAAATTCTTTCCATCCTTTCATTGTACTGATGTATATCCATCACAATGATTCCCCCACAATTGTTGGGTTTCATAATACAAACCTTTTGCTGTTTAAAGAACCTTAGGTTGCTTATCTCTTCCTCAGTCAAATTGCCCTTGCCATTGCATTGCCCCATAAGAGCATTCCTTATATCAAGTTCACAGACTTTCTCATATAACCCTAAAATAGGGTGTAGGGACAGGTTAAAGGTGCTACATATGTAAAAATTAGCAGATCTGCCATTGTTCTCCCCAGTATAATTCTAAAATTCAGTTTCCTTAGGTGGAGTTTCAAGTCCATCAAGGTGTTTGCCGAGTTCGCCCTCCTTGCTGGTACAAAGGTTAAACCCTTACTAAGATAGTCAGCAATACCCATATCAATTGTAGAATCAGAGAAATTATAAACAAAAAAATCATTGCAAGAATTTTTGACAATCACAGGACTGATATTAAATGTATTTTGTTTTAAATTATTCTGTGTAGGACCCAAACTTAAATTTTCTTGGTCAGAAACCTCTCTTAAATTACTATACCAAAAATCAAGTCCAGAATGCATATTCAGCTCCCCCAACCTGACCCCTCACCATTGTTTGTTAGTGCAGTGAACAAGTTCAATGATGTCCATTTCTGCACATTGGGGCCCTTCCAAAACACCTGTCCATTGCTAGAAGTTGTGCTTGTTTGGTTTTGTTGGTTTTGCTGTTGTTTCACTTTGATCCTTTTGGATCTCCTAATTGAAATATTGTCACTATTAGTGTTTTGATAATTGTTATTCCATTTTACATTCTTATTTTGATTAAGGGCCGGATTCACGAAACCACCGTGTAATACTTAATATGTCTTACTTGGAGGCTGCAGTTGAATGGTATGACGTCAGCGTGCCATGAATATTCATGAGGGCACGCTGACTCATCCGTAACTCTTAAATGGACTGAGTAGGCAAGCAGGGGGCATGTCCGACTGCCGAGCAGTCTAAAAGTCCACGCCCCTGCAAGTTTTTAAAAAGCATAATGTCAACAGACAAGAGCGAGTTCGCTCAAATGTACTTGCACCCAACACCACACTCCCTGACACTGTAAACCCCCAGCAGAGTTATAAATCGTAAAATATATATTTTTTTTAAATCCACGATATAGCTGCCCGTATTTGCACTTGTTTGCGCGGGTGTGCCCATTGCTTAACCACAGTTAGCAATTGTGACATTGAAGAGCATATAAGAACTACTTATGCAAATTAATCCAAATAGCAATAGCGTAATGGTAGAGCATATGCACAAAGAGAAGGCATTCACAGTTCGAGTCCCACCACTCCCCTTCTTATTTATGTTTTAAAGCAGTATTTGAAATAAATAATACCAGACAAATATAATTAAAATTTTATTAAAAGCAGTGACATGGCCAATGTATCAGTGAACAAAATATATATTTTTAAAGGACCCAGATATATAATAGCCTGGTGTTAAGCAACGTTTTACACAGCTAAACACAGGTGCCCATAGTTTAATAGCGCTGTACCCATCTAAACAGAGGTGCCCATAGTTTAATAGTGCTTTACCCAGTTAAACAGAGGTGCCCATAGTTAAATAGCAATTTACCCAGCTAAACAGAGTTGCTCATAGTTTAATAGCGCTTAACCCAGCGCAATAGAGTTGCCCAACGTTTAAAAGCACTTTACCCAGCGCAATGTGTTTGTGCGGACATGCGCGCCACACCAACCAGGGCACCGTAGGGCACCGTGGAGCAATGTAGAGCTAAGTTGCTTAAACGCAGCCACACCCCCTAGCCTGTCTAGACAGTATTAAAATAAAAGAATAACAAGGTTTAAACCCAGGACCCTTAGCATCATAATCAAAGTACAGAACCACTAAGCCATGACAACATAGGGGAAACAGCCACTATTAACATTCATAAACCTAGGAATGGTAGTTTAACCATTACTAAGCAGGTCTGCAGTCAGCCTAGAATTTTACAAAATGGCCAATCACAAAAAAGTGTGGGAAATGTGGCATATTTAAGCCCCACAGGCGGGAATACACACCATAACTGATTGTAGCTCACATCTGCGGTCAGAATGTCTGGTGTTGGAGAGGGAGCGCGCTTCCGAGCGCAGAGATGGGGCATCGAGGAGTCCAAGTACATGGTTTGGCTCCTAGTCCACTGTCATGAGGCAAGACTCCTGCAGGGCCAGTTCCAAGGGATAGAGTACAAGGCAGAGGCTTGGAACCGGTTAGCTCTTGACCTCACCAGTGCCATAGGCGTTCCTCGGACTTTTGAGCAGGTCCGTCACCACCATGCGGACCTGAAGAGATGAAAGGAGGACCGCCTAAACCAGTGGATACAGGAGGCCCATGGGATGCGGGATGCCCCAGTACTGAGTATGTAGCCATGGTGTGCAGTATGTAAGAATTTCAAATGGAGTATGTATAACGGATAGGAATGTCTCAATATCCCTTCATTTACTTTACAGCTGCAGGTGACCGTGTTACGAATCAGCAAGCCTATGCTGATAGGCTGCTAAGGCTGCGCCGCCAGGCAGGTTAGTGATTATTCTGCATGTATTGTAATATAAAATATGGGAGAGAGCATGAAAGAAAGTGTTGTAGTCCAATATGCAGCCATAAAATGGACTGAATAAGTCCTCTGCATGTACTGTCAGATAAAAACGTTAGAGAGGCAGAAAAAAAGTGTAGTAACCCATTAAGAAAGGTAACAAATGTCTGGAATAATATCTCTGCAGGCACTGTCATATAAAAGAATATGTGAGTGAGCCTGAAAAAAGAGTGTGCTAACCTATTAATAAAGGTATAATATGTCATGAACATGTCTGCCATATATACCATTAAAACAAATAAAGGAGTGATCCTGTGGAAAAGTGTGTAATGTCATTAATAAAGGTCTAAAACCCAGAGTGTGTCTGTTTCACTTAGCATGAAATGTTGTTGTACCCTTGCATTATACAAATAGTAATGTGTTAGAAAGTGCTGGCAACCCAGAGTTCTGCAGTCCCATCTAAAGTGGGTGATGAAGGTGCTAGTAGCTGTGAAGTAAATATACAGTCCTCAACAGTCAGTTACTGGCTGGCATGCATAAGTAAATCTGGCACATGAGTAGCATGCTAATATGTTCCCCAGAAATGTAAGTGTGATTCAATAAATGCAAGGTTCTGTACAATTTAAAGTGAAAATGTCATGTGAAAACATCCAGATATGTAGATAAAGAAATATAAATGCAACCATGAAATATGTAGCAGTAACATCTGCATCCTGGACAGTTAGTATGCGAGATATAGGTCAAGTATAGATTGAACTAGCCAAACCCACTACACAACCTAATGCATGGTGGCAAGTGTAATAATACATGTAGGGAATATACACCTGCAGTCACTAGGAATGTAGTGTAGAGTAAAACTGTTTATAGGATGTTAACGGAGGTTTTTTCTACACCCTACTGTTTGTGCATAAACCATGCAATTCCACTCCTCAATGGGTATGTGTAATCTGAAATACCTCACTAAAAGAATCACAGGCCTAAAGCAGATGCCCTATGCTGACCGCCTTAAAAAATTCCAGCTATACTCTGTCGCATATCGTCTACTCAGAGGCAATCTCTGCTTAACATACAAGGCCATGTCAAACCCAGAGCTGTTGGACATGCTACACTTAAAGAAATCCCAATCCCTCAGAGCTACACGCTCCAGGGATCTAAACCTTGTCATCACAATAAACAAAACATGCTGGAGGGATAGGTTCCTGACCCAGAGACTCCCCAGACTCTGGAATAGATTGCCCATACATGTAAAGCAGAGTGCCTCTTTGGACCTCTTCAAGAGGAACCTTGACGAATGGATGGGAGAAAGGAAATTCACCCCAGGGATCACATCAGTCACCCTGCTAGACAGGGGTCCAGGAAAGTAAATAATGTGGGAAGAAATAGCCAGGGAATTGTTATGGCTAGGCTTGTATAGACCCTAGGGCTGATAGCCTAGTACCAACCTATGAACCTATGAACCTATATATGTTCAATTGTTCTATAAATATTTGCATTTGTTGATGCATGTGCCCTGTTCAAACACCACGTTCATGGTGGCCTGTTGCTACCAATCATCCCTGCATGCGTTTGGAATAACCACTGTTGTTCAATATATGCATGTGTTATGTTTGCTGTTCAACTGTTGGAACTGTGGTGTGTTGGGTTAATGGGAATATTACTACATGCTGTTACAACTAATCTGGAATGCTGTTGTTTATGTTGTAATGAAACACACCTAATCACAGAACGTATGGGAAGGCCGGTCCCAGCGGACCCACCTGTCCCTCCTCAGTTGGCGAGTGCACCTGGCACCAGTGGCTCGGGTGCCCAGCCCGGACTTCCCTCCTCCATTGGTCCTGTGCCACCTTCAGATGGAAGTGCTGCAGGGGATGGGGCTCGTCCCTCCCGTGCAAGCGTGGGCGGAGAAGGGCCACCCATCACCCTTCGAAGGGTCTGGGTTGTGGTGCGTAGGGAAATCCAGCGTTCAGTCGCTGATCCCCTATGCCAGCTTGAGGCGAGAGTGGCGCTTCTCATGGGTGAGCCTACCCATCCTACTCAGCCCCCAACACAGCCACCCCCGGGGCTGTGAAGGTGCAATGGTGACTGCCCATGGGTTGGGATCTCAGTTCCACTGTTACCATCTGTGGGCTCATGGGCTTGCGATTTCCAAACAACCTTCCCCGTCAATTGTGTTCACCCACCCCACGTGTCAGATTCTGCCCCTGTATGCATCTTGTATGTCTTGTCTGTTTACCTCCCCAACCTACCTCCCCAAATATACCTACTTCCCCTACCTCACTTACCACTCTCACCTGAAAAAAAAATGGGCAATCTGTACCCGAAAAAAAATTACACCCCATACATAGCTTCCCATTTTGCACACAAGTCCATAGGACATATACACCGATAACTCTAATTGGCAGTGCAACAAGCTATGTTGTCCTCACCCCTCTCTCAGAGGTGGAAGGTCTCAAAACTCACTCCAAATTTTCAACATATGCACAGCTGTTGCTGTTAAAGAAATGGGCAGCTATGGGCCTTCCCTACACCCTTCCTGCACATCCCAAGCTTGTTTTCCTACTGTCTTTCCCTCTCTGTGCCCCCTTTTTCACCACTTTCCTATCTCCCCATTTTCTTTTCTTTAAAAGAAATTAGCGCGGGGGTTAGCAAGAGTAAGCAGTGTTAAGCAGTAGAAAGCGAGGGTGCGCTTAGCTAAGCATCGCTAAGCATCACGCAAACCCACGCAAACCCACTTACAACTGCTTAAAAGTGCCTTAGTCACTCTGTATGACAGGACCCTTGTATTGCTCAGCAGCAAAATAAAAATACCCTTGTCAGTCTCGAACCCGGGACCTTGGACTCACCAGTCTGCATGAAATACCACTAAACCACAGCAGATATACAATAACTTAGTACTGAAAGCAATTTAACATGCATTACCATGAGTGAATGTAAAGGGAAAATAGGAATGGCATAACACAAATCTTGTTCTGTGGGCCTTAACCAGCAGGTGTTGTTGAATTGCATGACACGACTGTGAAAAGAGAATCAGCCATGCTAGTAGGGAATAAGGTTACAGTAGCAGCTTACAAACCCCACACAGTATCACAGCAGGATACACACTGGCATATTAGCATAGGTCACAGGCTAGTCCTCCCAACAGTGACTGCTCTACAGTGATGACCCTGATTAGTAAACAAATGCTAGCTGTGCCCCTATGACTCCCTGTGAAATGTACTAAAAGTAGGCAGAAAGGTGTTGAATCTCACTTCATAGCAAATGTCAATAAGTGAGAGTAGACACCGCTTGCACGTCAGAAAAGGTGTAGTAATAGAAATCCTCTGAATCACCCAAAGTCTGAACTGAAAAATGTCAGAACTATATCACAGGTGTATCCCAGTTATATGTACCTTTCCCTGAGGCTGTTCAAATATATACATGAGAGTATCTGAGGCCTGGAAGAGTCAGAAACACACAGGCATATCAGCCTGTCTGCTGTTACACACTCTGCAAATAGCTGTAGAATGAATCCCACAAGCATGCCCTTATGTAGAAGTACAACACAGAAATAGCAAAAGATGTAGCCATGTACTGCTAGCAACCACCTGTGACAATGCCATTGTTCAGGCGCTGAAAAGACTGCTGTGGTGCACAGTCAAAGAATACTAGGCTGACCTCTGTCTACCATCTGGATATGTCCACAGGTGGGAGCTACTCAGACAGACTACAAGGCTTCATAGACTTACAGGTACACAGCAACTCTGCATGTTCAGCAAGATAAACATCACACAATAATAAATAATGCACACTGCAGTTCTGCACCCCTACCCAAAGGTACTATATACCCGTGTAGTCAGGCACAACCAAGGGTGTAGGTAGGCATACACAGTACAGAAATATGTCCAGTCGTCCTGAGCAGACTGTGCTAATGCCAGCACAAACCACACACTGTTCAGATGTGAGTAACGTACTAATGACAGTATAGCTGTTCACAAACAGTGCATGTGCCTGATATTCATAATTGGTAGTACAACATACTTAGATGTCCTCACCACTCTCTCAGGGGTGGAAGGTCACAAATATCCCACCTAATATATTGCATATGCACAGCTGTTGCTGGTAAAGAAATGGGCAGCTATGGACCTTCTCCACACCCATCGTGTACATCCCAAGCTAGTTTCCCTACTGTCTTCCCCTCTTTGAGCACCCTTTATCACCACATTCCTATCTCCCCATTTACTTTTCTGTCAAAGACATGAGCACGGGGGTTAGCAGGAGTGAGCACTTGTAAACAGTAGTAAGCGGGTTTGCACCAGTGTGCGCATGTGTGCACCTAGCTTAGCATTGCTAAGATATGATAAGCTCCACCAAGCTTAGCTTACTATTGCTAACATATAATACGCTAAGCTAAGCTTAGCTTAGTATTGCTAAAATACAATAAGCTAAGCTAAGCATCGCGCAAACCTGCGCTAACACTTACAACTGCTTAAAAGTGCCTTTGTCACTCTGTATGACAAGGCCCTTGTATTGCTCAGCAGCAAAATAAAATACCCTTGTCAGTCTCAAACCCCACACCTTGGACTCACCAGTCTGCATGATGTACCACTAAGCCACAGCATATATACAATAACTTGGTGCTGAAAGAAATATAACATGCATTACAAGGAGTGCATGTAAAGGGAAAATAGGAAAGCCATAGGAATACATTGCAATAAAGAAATATGACATGCATTACAAGGACTGAATGTAAAGGGAAAATAGGAAAGCCATAGGAATACATTGCAATAAAGAAATATAACATGCATTACAAGGACTGAATTTAAAGGGAAAATAGGAAAGCTATAGGAATACATTGCAATAACTACTGTTGTATGTCAGTTAATTCCCTAATTCCAAAAGAAAGTACATACTCCCATGTATCCAGTGTTAGCATTAGGAGGTGTGAGTAAACTTACACACTGAGAAGAGTGTACTTGAAGAAGCAACAGTCAGGTTTCAGTACAACATGCATTTCACTGACTACAACCCAGCTTCAGATATGAGACATATACCAACCTTCTGACTGACACAACAGTGTCCACAGCAAACAAGCATGGTCTCCACCTTGCAAAACTAAAAGGCCTATGCCTACCTAACCTATCATTTTATAGCAGTGTCCTGAAATCACAGTGAGAACTGTAATTACCACACAGCAGGCTGCATGCAATTACTAAATGGTGGGCACCAATTGGTGCAGAGGCCATCACATGCACATGTGCAGATACCTACAAAAGCAGCCTGTACTTGCTGTCCACACATGCAATAATATCATTGCAGCAACTGGAGAGAGAGAGAGAGAGAGAGAGAGAGAGAGAGAGAGAGAGAGACAGACAGACAGACAAACAGTTGGAGAGACCAAACCAAAAAAAAAAAAAAAAGAGGCAGTTGGAGACACTGACCAAACAAAACAAAAAATAAAACAAACAGAGGCAGTGGAGGACACCGACCTAAACAATTTAAAAGAAAAAACACATCAACAGGTACAACAGACCGAGGTGAGAAATACAAAGGTAAGGTATGTAACACAGATGTATTTGCTGGCATCCGAATGATGTGTCTGAAGGGTACTCTACATTCTGTGAAGACTCCTTATGTGGTAGCAGTCCGTATCTATATGTATATGCAGATGTGCATAGGACAAGGGACATACTGCAACTGCTATTGAAGGCTGGACATATATATGTATTTGAAGGTTGCTATGTGCACACATCTATGTAGGTTGTAGTGTGTGGCATTGAAAACAGCAAGCAGTGCAGGTATATGTCATGTGGTGGTTAAATGCTGTGGGACTGAGTTACAACCAGTGAGGTCTGCTATGGCTATACGGCCTGAGGACAGCAAAATGCATTCTGCACAACACTGTGCAATATTATTACATAATCGTATGTCTCACAACTGTTCCATAATTGATATTCCCACCATGAAAGGTGGCCAGTATATCTGCATATATGTGCATGTCTATGTACAGCAGTGGCTGTTTACAAGTATGTATATATATATATATATATATATATATATATATATATATATATATATATATATATATATATATGTGTATACACACATATATATATATATATACATATATATATGTGTGTATATATATATATATATATATATATATATATATATATATATAATATATACATATATAGATATGTAGATATATAGATATATACATATATATATATAGAGAGAGATATATAGATATATATATATATATATATATATATATATATATATATATATATATATACATATATGTATATAGATATATATAGATATGTATATATAGAGTGATATATAAATATATATGTATATAAATATTTATATATATATGTATATATATATATATATATATATATATATATATATATATATATAGTGAGAGAGGGAGACACAGGGTCAGACGTATTGCAACAGGTGCCTGGTGACCAAGGCATGGACTGAACACCAGTGTTGATACTGCAGTGCCATACCCCATTCCAAAACACTTTACCCACTAACTACCAGATAGGTGGTTGCCTGACTAACACTGAAGGTGTCAGAAGGGAGCATGAGACACAGGTGGATAGTAGCCTCCCCTTTGATATTCACAGTGCCAGACTAGTCTTGTAATCTGTCTATGTGGTACATGTAATCACAACCGATGTGTCATGTACGGAAATATAGGTCAGTGTTCCCCTGTACTCATCACAGTGCCCCATGTGGTATGTACCTCACATTTTTATTTATTTATTTATTTTATTTATTTATCATTTGTTGACCGGGAATGTCCGACTAGGTTCCACAGAGCCTGTTTTCAGCGGAGGCCCGGGGAGAAATGCTCCAGATGCATGTCTTTGGAATGTGGGAGGAAACCGGAGTACCCGGAGGAAACCCACGCGAACACAGGGAGAACATGCAAACTCCACACAGAAGGCACCCCAGCCGAGAATCGAACCAGAGAACCTCTTGCTGTGAGGTGACAATGTTAACCACTGCACCACTGTGCCGCCCTGACATGACAATTACAGCAAGTGGAAAGTCCACAGACATACCTCACAAAGAGTAATACTGCCCTGAAACACATACCCTATGCAGACTGACTCATATAACCACAGCTGCAGTGCGTTGTATACCGGCCACCCAGAGGTTACCTCTGCCAAACATACAGAGGCATGCCACACCCATAGCTGTCAGACAACCACCATGTCAGCACCTCACAATCCCACCGGGCTACATGGCCTAGGTCCCTAGTCCCCGCAACATCACTAAACAGCACATGCTGGAGGGATAGGCTTCTATTGGCAAATATGCCATACTCTGGAGTAAACCACCCAGCATGAACAAACAAGGCTCCTCAGTAGCAGATGTCAGACATACCCCTGATGATTGTCTGGGGGATAGGTAACATGCCCTGGGAATCACCTCTGTGTATCCAGTTGACAGGAGGAAGTGAAATCTAATTACATGTGTGTCACAGGCCAGGGTAGCATATGGCTAGGCTGCTATAGGCCCCAGGGACAATAGCATATTAACTACTTATGACACAATGCACACATACATGTACACAGTGCAATATAAGCTATGTGAGGTGGAATGAGTGTGACAGTGAATGTGTGCAAGGTCTGTGACGGTGTGATAGCTAGGAGTGAGTTTATTTCCATCATGGTCATTTGTGTCCTACGTGTGAGGCCAGAGAAAGATGTGTCAGTTATTGGGATGCAGACATAGTAGGATGGTATATGTTGTGACGTAGTTCCTTGTGTACGACTGTGGTGTCCCATCATAGGCTGAAGCAATACATGTATGCTCAGTAAGTGGTACTGCTGGTGAATCCATCCGACATTAGAACTGTTGTACCACCTGAATCTGTAGGCCTAAACAGCACAGTATGGTGTATGTTCACATTCCCTGGTAACACTGTCTTGTGTGTTTCCTGCAGTCTGCACAGATTACATTCTTCAGGCATAGGTATCTGTAAGTAGGGGCACAGCAAATGCTCATCTGTGTTAGCATACATTTGTGTGTGGTATGAATGTCTGATGTGTGTGTAATGATGCCTGTACCATGTCTGCAATCACATGCGCGATTCAGGGTTTGCGTGTGTACCTAGCAACATGTATACTTTGTTACAGCAGTATGCCAGATATATTAATAACTGTGCACATATGTTAGGTAGGGGTATGGCATCAGCGACTAGGGTGGGTTACTGGTTATACTGTAACTGTACTTCACATTCATTGCAGTGGATGACATATATCTGCATGCATTAGCTTGATATGTACCCCCCTGGCAAGGCTGTGCACTGTATCCCAAACAGTGAGCCGAGTACTGGTGTATACTGGTGTGTCATATGGAGTGTGGCAGGCACTGTCAGCCAGTTGTGGGCTGAGCACTGATATGTGGTATTGAATGTGTGTATCTTGTGACAGACAAACAGATGCTATATATGGCAGTTAACTGATATCTGTACTGTATAATGTTGTGTGCCACATGACTTGCTCACACAGATCATTTACTTGTCTTCCAGGCTTATGGCTCATCACAGGAACCCCTGCTACACAGCTGCAGAGGAACAGGAAATCCACCACAGCCTGGTACAGCACTATACCCTGCTGTTTTCAAGGGCCAGCCAGCACCAGCAGGAGTGTACTGCACTGTGGCAAGAACTTGTTCATCGGGTAAATGACATAGGCATGCATAACCGGACTTATGAGCAGGTACGCCATCACTGCAGTGATTTAATTAGACATGTCCGGCGGCATGCGTCTGATATCCACAGACAACATCTTGCCACAGGTGGTGGGGTGGCCATACATCCCCCCCTCACCAGAGTGGAGGAACTGCTGCTAAGTGTGGTGGCTCCTGGCCTACAGCAACAACAACATCACACATGTGTTGTCATGGAGGCCGGAGCCACCCAGCATAGTGACATGGAACATGCAGGTAACATGCCCTAGCTGTAGACTACTGTTACCTGTATTGTTAGATTATGCATGTGTGAGATGTGTACTGTGTTTAGCAGTTGTGTTGCCTATTGTGTGCAATACTGATAATTTGAATAGTATCTGTACACCTATGCCTGTTGTTCTACTGTAGTTTAGCACACTCACAGTAGCAATGCCACAGGTGTGGCCACTGACAAACTGTGTCATATTCTTGCAGGTCCCTCTGGAGTGACAGCAGGGCAGACGTTACATGTGAGTGTGTTAACACTTTAAATTTGGCATTGAACTGTGCATGTCATAGGTGAGGTATAGGCCTTGTACACATAACACACCTACACATAATGCATGCTGTGCATGTTTGCTGTGAGACATGAAACATCTCAGTAATGTCAGTAGCTGCCTCATTCACATGCAATGCACAGAGCATCAGACACAAATGTGGCAACACTGTACTGCACATTGGATAGGCATAGTTGACACACATGTACACAACATAACACGTTTGTCATACGCAGTACACCTCAACATGCTACACATAGTGTAACCGGACACCCGCTGCCAGGTCACACTTCAGTATCCCACATGTCATCCACACACCACACATACCATACCTGAGGGGTAGGAGCCTAGCATGGAGCTGTGCAACACTCCTCAACACATAACACAGTCATGTTAGGCAATGCTCCCTATTGGACACCTCACACACCCTTGTGCAATGTGGCTGTGTAATTGTGAACTTAGCCACGGCACTGCGGTTCAGGTACAGCATGCTAGGCAGTGGTCTAGCACACTTTAGTGGCCTTGAGTGACCACATGATGCATGATGATGATGGCTAATGGTACTACACCCCATACTGTTACAATGACCATGTCCAGGATTGGTATCCCATCACGTATACATGCACCACCCATCCCGTGAGTGTAAATAGCATGCATGTGCTACACCTGTGTCCACAATTATCTGCTACAGACACAGACACTGCAATCAGACATGGAAATCCATGTGACACACAGATAACACATGCAGCCATGGTATGTATACCTGTGTGTGATGGTGCACAGGACATTGCAGAGCTTATAATACTTGCACAGAAATGTCGTGTCCTTGCACACATTGTGTTCCAGGGTGTAGGCAATCACTGAACATGTCCACACATGCACCACAGCCATGTACACTGTCATCAACTATGGCTGTCTACACTCACACTGCATGGACTTGATCAACACTTATTCTGCATGCTGACACATGTGCGTGACTGTTTGCCTTGTGATACTGTCACCCACCTTCAACCAGTATTGAGTATGATTTGGAAGTCTGTTATGTGTGTGTATCTGCTGTAGTGAGGAGTGTGCATGTGTTCCTGTGTTCCTGTGTGCATGTGTTCCTGTGTGCCTGTGTGCATGTGTGCCTGTGTGCCTGTGTGCATGTGCAGACCGTAACATGTGTTTCCTGTCTTCCTCTCACAGGTGCTGAGGTAGGGCTTGGCGAAAGCAGCAGGCGACCTGAAGCCACTGCCATGGATAGTGGTGATGATGAAACATGTATTTTGGCACAGGGAGATTTGACAGGGTCTGTCGTTGGTCCACCAATCGACAGTACACAGCGTTCAACCCCATCAATGTGCACACTCATACCGCCATTACATCCCTCACCACTAATGGCCATAGGGGAGGGACAGCATACAGTTGGCATTGACCAGGAGAGTGTGGTACCCATGGCAAATGCATCCTCTCACAGCAGCCATAGCCGTAGACCCGCAACGGTACCACATAGGTGGATGTCCAGGGGTTTTCGGGGGAGCACCACTGGACATATTACCCCTGGCAGGCATGACCTCACAGGTCTTACAACGACCACTATGTTCCGGGCTGTAAGCAGGCGCAGGCACATATGGAACGGTACACCAGGCAGGGACTTAGGGCGCAGAGGGCACATAACACCACTATCAATGACAGCATCCGTGACCTTGCCAGTGCCATCCGGACATACACCGAGGTCATTGATGGACGTTGGGGGGAGACAATAGATGCCCTCCACAACATGTCTTCCTAAAGCCAGGACCATGCGGGATGGTTGTGATGTCGACGTGGACGCATGCCAGCAACAGCAACAGCTGGCAGTGGTCGCGGACGTCCCACAGCTCACAGCCGCTCCCGTAGTGGCAGTACCAGCCCCAGCAATGCTGGGGCTGGCCTGTCCATTGTCCGTCCCAGTAGACCATGTGCACATGGCTCTGGCCAGTCCCAGCAGGGACATGGGTCCAGTCATCATACCTCTGCTTCTGATGACAGTACCCAGTCAGGGTTGGCACCCGATACCATCCGTAGCACCCCTGCCAGGCACAGGTACTGTGTCCATGGCCGGAGACAGTGATCTGTTCAGCCAAGCAGGTACAGTCTGTGGCTGTCCCACAAACCACCGTATATGGCAGCCACATGGTGGAGCTGTGTGCATGCAGACACACACACATTAAGCAAACAACTAGGGCTCACACATACACACACACATTACATCAACATTGGCCCTTGCTGTACTGTTGTCCTACACACACACACACACACACACACACACACACACACACACACACACACACACACACACACACACACACACACAGACATGTCTATTGGATGGGTCAATGTCAGGCTCTGGCAAACAACAAAACGCCCTGTGCATATGATGATACCTGTGCCACCTCCTGTCATCTACATTATCAATGGAGGGACAGGCTAACATGGTGCTGATGCACAGGGTGACACTATAGCAGTGTAGCAATAATAGCGAGTTGTCAACAAGGAAGTCTAACTACATCCTTGTAGGTATATCTGAGCAGACATTATGCATCAAAGCTCTGATTGTCAATGTAGCATTGTTTACACCACTGTTAGGTCTGAGTATGTATTATCCACCCATGTGCCACTTGGCTGATGTGTGATGTGTTGCCAGCATGTGTTAGCGAGTGGACAGTACGTGTGTGATGTGTTCAGTACAGATTAGCAAGTGTACATCTGTGAACATGGTGGGTGCGCACTGTCTGGATGTACGTGCATAGTGGACACATGGGACGTGTGGCATACCCTGTCGTACATATTATTAACATCCCATTGCATCTTTCAATGGCCAGAATGCATTCTACTACAGTTATGTACTAACATGGGTAGACGTGTGTATGACATGGGTTGACACTATGCTGCGGGTGATACCGTTAATATCAGTCAATGATTTGCAGTCTGGTAGTATACACAACCTCAACAGCATGATTATAAGCAATCATTGGATGATGTCCTGACAAATGACACACAGTAGTAGGGAACCCAGTATCAATTGGATCCTTCCGGTGCTACACTATAACACTAACCAGTGGTGATGACTGCCACCCATTACTGTGACCACACCTGTGTGTCATATAGCCCCCTTAGGTGCATGCAGACACACTAGGGATGTGTCCATCCAAATCTGGGAATGCATGGAATGGCCTACAATGCATTCCCTGGATGGGATGCATATCCTACACAAGGGTATCATACAGACAGATACCTCTTGTGTGATACATGCTGTATAGCAGTAAGCCGACTATGGCATAGTCATCCTCATGTACTATACATACTATCCCATCAGTACCACACCGGTGGTAGCCCTCAACATGTATGTCGGGTACCATTGTGTACATACAGAACCATGTTATGTCATGTGTCCCTTGGTATCCACATATCCATAGGTATTGTGGAGTCCCAAGGTGTATCACAGACATTAGAGGCCTGAATGCATATCCACAAGGCAGTCATACACCTATAAAGACTGTCCATTCTTGGCAGACTTTGTTGTGTATGACCATGTCGGACATATATCCCAGGCATATATCCTCACTCACACTACTCTTAAGTAACTGTCATGGGTGTGTGTGCCACAGATGACCTTGGCCACAGAACACGACAGTGGATAGCCATGTCACATACATACATATGTGACCTACGATCTGAGTAGCAGCGGCACAACCTGTCAATGGAAACAAATGTATTCATGTAGTATGCAGGCTTCACACCTATGTACTGATTGAGGGGACATGTACACATATATATTTGCCACGCAGATACCTGATGTCTGCAATGCACTTACTGTTGTCATCATACTATGTCATACCATAGTAAAAGCAAAACCCACACCATGTTGACCAACAGTGACACACACACAGTCAGCATTTGCAGGATTCAAACCCCTACCTAACTACGTTATGATACTAGAGAGTGACGCATTAACACAGCACGCTATTTGCTTTACTGGCTGGTTTCCTTTCTCCTGCTGTATTTGTAAGATGGTGACATCATCACACTTTCCAAAGAGGAATGTACCTCTCTTAGTGTGTTTTCAGTCTCCAAAAAGGACACTCCTTTCAAAGACAATTGCACATACACATACACTCACTGTTTGCAGGATTCAAACCCCTACCTAACTATGTTATGATACTGGAAAGAGACACCTTAACACTGCACGCTATTTTCTTTACTGGCTGGTTTCCCTTCTCCTGCAGTATTTGTAGGATGGTGACATCATCAGACTTTCCAAAGAGGAATGTACCTCTTTTACTGAGTTTTCCCAGTCTCCAAAAAGGAACACCTCTCAAAGGAAACTGCACACATACACATACCCCCCACCACACACACACACACTTTGCAGGATTAAAACCCCTACCTAACTATGTTATGATACTGGAAAGAGACGCATTAACACGGCGCGCTATTTGCTTTACTGGCTGGCTTCCCTTCTCCTGCAGTATTTGTAGGATGGTGACATCATTAGACTTTCCAAAGAGGAATATACCTCCTTTACTGAGTTTTCCCAGTCTCCAAAAAGGAACACCTCTCAAAGGAAACTGCACACATACACACCCCCCCACACACTTTGCAAGATTCAAACCCCTACCTAACTGTTATGATACTGAAAAGAGATGCATTAACATGGCACGCTATTTGCTTTACTGGCTGGTTTCCCTTCTCCTGCAGTATTTGTAGGATGGTGACATCATCAGACTTTCCAAAGAGGAATGTACCTCTTTTAATGTGTTTTCACAGTCTCCAAAAAGGACACTCCTTTCAAAGACTATTGCGCACACACACACTCACTGTTTGCAGGATTCAAACCCCTATCTAACTATGTTATGATACTAGAAAGAGACGCATTAACACGGTGCACTATTTGCTTTATTGGCTGGTTTCCCTTCTCCTGCTGTATTTATAGGATGGTGACATCATCAGACTGGACATGGTGATGTGTGTACACTTTGTTTTATGCCATTCCAGGAATGATCCATGTGGGTCAGCAGGTGTCAACAGCTTGAACATGACCTCAATATCCTTACCTTGTGTGATCTGTCTGTGGACACACTGACATTCCGTCATATGTCAACACATATTTATGCACAGCTTCTTGGTTTTGTGGATACTACATGTGTCTGGGATGTTGATAAAGGGCTATTCAAAGTCTATGTGACACATGTGTAGATGTGTTCATTGATGTATGTCCTGGGTGGCTGCCTTGCAAACAGTCTAGCATGTTTGGGAACCATGATCCGCACATGAACATACCACAGTTGGTAGGGTTGTGTGTGTGTCAGGTTCCAATAGCTCTGTTTATGACTACAACCATGATGGACTCCATGACCTTGCAGATCAGACCTCATAGGCATACTGGACTTGACTTCCCATGGTGTGTTGTGTACCAACACTTGTGGGGAGTGCCATATGTAGCTGTGACACATTCAACGGTTCCACATCCTGTGTAGTGGGTGCTCAGCTAACTGTTCAGGTGCATGATCTGTTTGTTCTGTAGTTTGTGCATGACACATATTGGGAATCAATGTATTCCACCTGCTGCCATGCTTTTGGCAGTGGGGGTAGCTGCTCATCCATTCTACATGTGATATCTCCTGGTATGATGATGTGGACTATTGTCAGTGGGGGATGGGTATGTACATATGGGCCTGTCTGTCATGATGTCGGCATTGACACTCAGGTACAGTTGGCCCTGACTCAGGACATATATGTGTGTACATTGATATTTATGACATAGCTGAAGGAGGTGCCATGATTCAGTCTGGACTCCTTCTCTTTACAACACACTAACGAACATGAGCACTAATCCCTGTTATACTCTTTTACACGCTTAACACCCTACTTATCCTTTGCGATCAGGCTACAGAATATGTCATGATAATATCCTGGCATGTCCAGGGGTCGGTTTTGTGTGTACTCTTCAGTCCAGTTGGTGGATATTGTGGTATTGACACAATGTCACATCTGCCTCATGTACACAGACAACCCTCTCCTCCTTCTGACAAACTCAGATATATGTGTGAGATGCACCTATATAGACATACAGGGAGCTGAAGTCTCTCGACCCATGACTAGCACAGTGTATCAGGTGGTGAAGGTAACCACACACACCACATATCAGTCTCACATATCCTCTAGCAACAGCACTCAAACCACATTAGCACACATTGACATACTCGGATGCTGTAAATGTACTCTATCTAAGCAGCAGAGACCTCCAAAGCAGACACACACACACACACCTGCTACCCCACTACAATACCCACATATCACTAAGTTCACAATGTCAATGTGCCACACAGTTACTGCCCTTCAGGCTAAACAACACACCTAATACACTTGTAATAGGCGACACTTATGTTCAGACACACTGACGTACCACTCACCAGCCCTGATAAGGGAATAGTCACTTTGGGCTGTCTGTTGGGTGCCAGGGTCTGCCACATAACACAGGCAGTCAGGTCACTCCAAAGCAAGTACAAGACTGGCACCATCATTGTCCATACTGGTGTGTGTCACCTCAGACGTTACTCCCTGGATCACATGACATGATACATGGAGGTACACTCTGATCATGTAGTCCAGGCCAGTATGACCCTGACCTTGTCTAGCATCTTACACCCACCAATTATGATGTCACAGTATATGGACACACATATCACATTTAACAGTTGGCTAACAAATTTGTTTCATTCATAGGGGATACAGTGTCTGTCAGCATATGGTGACATGCTCAACATGCCACGTAGCTTCACTATGGACAGCTTGCACCTGTCACCCTTGGACTTTGGTATGCTGGTTAAGGTTCTTGCTACCACCAGAGTGCCTTTTTTACGCAGGGCTCAGAAGACAAACCCACCTCCATAGACATTACAGGTTAAATGAAACTATGGGTAATGCTGTTCAACAACAGTTGTGTTAACCTCATATTGTGGCCACTCAGGACTCTCCTCAGTATGGAGGAGAGCAATATCTGTGCACTGACAGACACCTGGTTCAGGCTCGCTTATGCACACCAGCACTACCAGGTTATGTTTCATACCATGATGTCTGACAACAAGACTTGGAACAGACAACACAACTAGGGGGAGTATCCATATACATCACAGATACACGCACCTCCAGGTTAGTAGCACTGCACAAAGCATCACAGACCATACATAGACAACTACCATTGTGCAATGCTGCCTTTCAGTTTGCTGCCTGCTACAGAACACACTCCCAAACTCAGGAGCCACACTCGGCTTTTGTGGGAACTATGGAGACTATGCAGGTCTCCACATATACACACATATTGACTGGAGATACTACTCAAGCCCTGACAACCTCACCCAACAGTTACTACAATTTGTGGACTCGTATGCTTTGGCACAACCAGTCAGCACAGCCACAAGGGAGAATACATATTGGACCTGCTCATCACCAACATGGGGACTCTATGTTCCACACCAGTGATATACCCCTCATTGGTAAGGTCAGAACATACATGTATCTCACAGGACATACATATACCCTCCACACACCCATCCTGGGTAATCTTGGTGAACTTCTCATGAGCCAACATCTCACTTCACCGAAGCAAGGTGTTATCCTTCAGAGATCCTGAGACAGTGGCATATACGGCTCACACTGCTGCATCCTTTACATACACATTCTATGGACACCTAGTGGACTGCATGGATTGTGCTTTCCCAAATAACAACAAGACCCACTACTACAATGGCAGGGGACCTGTCTGGTAGACCCCAGCCATTAATAAGCTGTACAAAGTCAAGAGGATGCTACTACATGATAGAGCACAATCCCAGACTGGGAAGGCATCTGTGATCTGTACTAGCAGACAGCTACAATCACTCATGGACTTTTCTAAGGGCCGCTTCTACCAGACAATTGCAACTGACACGTAGGACCATCACACAGCCTTCTTCAGTTATGTCAGGAACCTGGGTGGACACTCACTGATATGCTGTGAGTTACTGCATACTGACTAAACCTACCCTGAACCCACTGGCATTGCCTACATCCTGGCAAACAGGTTCAGTGCAGATGTCTCCCACCCACCCCCCCTAAGGAGCAACTATCCATCCCAACAGAGTATAACCTCCCTGACATCACACAGTAACAGGTGAGTGCTGCCCTCCCCACAGCGTACATCACAGTATCAGTGTGACCAGATGGTGTCCCAGCCTGCATCATACACAAGCATCATGACAAACGCAACCCTCACATTACATCACTGTTCAGTATCAGAGTTACCACAAAATATGTACCCAAGGAATGGTGTACTGCGACAGTGGTCCTGCTCCACAGAGTTGGTGCCACAACGGACCACAGACAATATTGCCCTATAAGCCTATGTAGCCTGTTCTGCAAAGCTACGGAGCATATTGTCATAGGACTCCTACACATAGACATCAGGAACTTACAGGCACTGTGTCCTGCTCATTTCAGCATTGTTGTGGGCAGATCTTGCATCTTGAACCTGTAGGTATTCTTTAAATGGCTAACAGGTCCATCGACATAGGGATGGCTATCCACACAGCCTACCTGAACCTTGCAAAACCATTCAACACAATAACCCACTGGGCCATTATGCATAGGCTCACCAGCGTCAATTTGGACACATATCTCACACAATGGATTGATACCTAGATCAGGGATAGCACCCACATGGTCAGGATTGCAGGTGCCATGTCTGACTATACACCAGTTACACATGGCATTCCACACAGCTTGGTCCTGGGATCTCTCTTGTTCAGTATATATTCGCCTTACGTACAGGCTATCACAGGGGGAATATGGCTGAACATGTTTGCACTTGACTGCAAACTGGGTGCAATTATCAACTCTCCAGCTGCCACATGCATACTCAATCAGGGTCTCACAGAGATGGATGACTGGTGCCTGAGCCATGGCCTACAGCTAAATGCCATTAGTTGCATAGTCATCCCCTTTGGGAGTAACAACATGCCCACACATTACCACATAGGTAGTACTCCATTACATATGGTAGGAGTTGTTAGGGGTTTGGGGACATCACTTGTTCGTACTGTTGCCTTTAACATTCATATTGCCAAAGTGGTTGGACACACGTGCTATGTGTGCCACCTTATCCCATATGGTTTCACATCTAGATCGAGTGAGGTCATTGTGCCCCTATACTCATCACATCCATGCTTGGTTACAATGCCACATTTGGGGTGTACCTTACCTGACACCTGCAGCAACTGTACTGGCCATGGACAGTCCTCACCAAGCAGATCTAGGGACTCACACAGATGCCCTGCATAGTTCAGATGCAGTAACTCCAGCTCTACTCAGTCGCTTACCACCTACTCAGATATGATGTGTGCCTGTTGTTTACAGCTATACCCAAACCAGCATTAGTGGACATGCTCCACCTCAGGATATCCAACTCCCTTGGAGCTACACACTGCAGGGACGTATACCTCAGCACAGATGTTAATAGGACATTGTGGAGGGACAGATTCTTATCCCAGAGGCTCCACTCACTACAGAATGTAATCCCAGTTTCACATAGGCAGAGCCACCCACTGACAACCTACTGGAGACATCTTGACGACTGTATGGGTGATTGTATATTTACTCCTGGGATATCCTCTGTGTCCCTGCTAGACAGAGGCACACTAGCATAAACGTACATGGGCTATCTTGTGTGACCTACTATTCACAGACACAGTGTAGTAATGTGACAGGGTTGAGAATGCCAAACATACTCTGGCTAGGCTTGTACATGCCCTAGGGCAGATAGCCTAGTATCGACCTCTGAACCTATGCTTATGTTCATGATGCACAATGTTTATTGCTGATACTGTTTGCAGGTCTTTATCATCTTTGCTTTACCAGTTTCCATGAAGAACCTCAGTATCTGCAGAACATATTTGATTATGACAGGGTTCCACTATATTATAGATGTGTCTGTTGTCATATAACTGTGTGCACAGGGTGGATTGCTGTATAGTGACAAGTTCCTGGGTTAACACATGCAACTGCCAGATATGCGTGGCCCACTGCTGTACTCAGACATAGCCTAAGTGTGTGAGCATGCCCAGTTCTGACATTACATGTTTTGTTGCCTGACATTTGTCTCATTTATTCAAGTGTGTGAGTATGCCCCGTGTGAACCTTCAGTATGTTGCTATCTGAGGTCCACTACATTTGCTGATGTGTGCGAACATGACCAATATTAACATTTATACTGTGTGTGTTGGAAGTCAGGTTCTGTTCTCACTGCAGGGCTCACCTTTGTGTCATAACTCAAAAAGGATTATGCTGTGCCTTCAGTGTTCCCATGGAATACTTTGCATAGACTTATCAACATTCCGCCATACAGGTGGACCACTGCAATACTGTCATGGTTTAGTGGTTCAGTACTTTGGTTATAGTGCACAGTATCCTGGGTTCGAGGCCCATCACTGCTTTATATTTTCATACTGAGCAGACCAGACTGCTTAAGGGCCTGTTAAGCAAATATGAGCATGTTGGCTTTTGTTCAGCTATGCCCTACTTAGACCAGGCTTGTCCGACATTGCTCAATATTCACCAACATTGCTGGACATTGCCCAGTATTACTGAACATTGACCACAGTTGTGCTAGTTGGTGTGTGCGATTTTGTTTGCATATACTACATGGTGGTAATTGCTGTTTAGCACTGCTTTATATTGCTTAACACATGCCATTCATGCCTTAGGTGGTGCTGCAGGGCTGCCTATGTTGGATGCACATACTACACTCCCTGCACATGTTTGGAAGCAGGTAGTGTCAACTTAGGCATCCCTTTTACTTTATGTGCGAGTCGGAGAGGAGTATCATTTCCAGAGTTCCTACTGAGTCAGTGTATGTGCTATGCGTTGCCTCTTTGCCAAGGCCAAAGCATACTGGGCACCCCTCCTTCTGCCTACTGGGGCAGGCTCAGGTTGTTCCTCCTCCAACTCACGCTCTGCCTGTGATGGCCTTGGCAATGGTAGGGGGCTGTTTGGCCCAGGCCTATGCTGGTCCTGCTGCAGTTGTTTTTGCAAGATCATATTATGTAGCATAGCACATACCATGACAATTTGGGTACATGTAGTTTGTGAGTACTGCAAGGCTCCACCAGATGTGTCCAGGCACCGGAACCATGACTTGAGCAGCCCAAACACACGCTCTATTACATTACGTGTTTGTGCGTGTGCCTCATTATGGTGTTCCTGTTCAGGTGTGTGTGCGTTTCTGATGGGTGTCATCAGCCACGGCTCCAGTGCATAGCCAGCATCCCCCACTAGGTGACCTTGTGGGATGTCCCCATTGGCAAATGTCTGGTACAGCTGCATCAGATGCCAGATATGGGAATCATGGTAACTTCCAGGGCAGCCTGCACACACATTCAGTATTATGCCCTGGGCATCACACATGACCTGGCAGTTGATGGAGGGGAAGCCCTTGCGGTTGAAGTAGACCCTACCCCGCTCGCCGGCTGGTGCTTTGATGCATATGTGCGTGCAGTCTATTGCACCCACTACCTCAGGGTATTCTGCTATTTGCTGGAAGAGACACATATTGCTGGCCAATACCTCACGGGAATTGGGGAAATATACATGATCACCGACATGTGCTGACATGGCATCCAGGAACTGGTGTAGTACCCTGGATGCTGATGCCTGTGATATCCCCATCATATCACCAGTTGGTCTCTGGAAGGTACCTGTTGCTAATATTCTTAAGCCAACACATACCTTGGTTTCCACTGGGATGGGTTCCCCTCTGTTGGTTCTGTGTGTGAGGCATGGCCTGCACAGCTCAACAATTTGCTGCAGGAGGTCTCTGTCCACTCTATAGCGCTCCACTATCTCCAGCTCATGTGGCCCCTGGTAGGTTAGCCTGGGCCTGTACACTCTTCTCCATCTCCTAACTGTGGGTTGTCCAGCAGCATTTCCATTGTCACCACCCTCAGCATGTTGCATATGTCACCTTATAACAGCAATGGCAGCCCCTAACATTTCTTTGTCTCAGTAAAGCTTTTTCAGTTTTCACTTCTATTAGCTTACTGCAGTGTCTGTTGTGAGAAACATAATGGACTGTTGTTGGCAGAGTTTAAAGTGCTAGGCTGGGCTGGGTTAGTGTACTGCCTGTGTAATTGCCTGATTCTGATTGTTTTCACCTGCTAGCTCTGCTAGTACTCCCTGGTAGCTTCCTACTATTTATTGTGCTTCTTTTTCCTTTCTGTTTCCTCAGGAGGGAGTGCCGCGCACACAAGCGCAAACACGCGCACAGCAGCTAACAGGCACGCACACATGCTTACATGGACTAAACTTGCTTATTCGGGTTAACACGCATGCACACCAGCGCAAACGCGCTTACAACTCTTTAAACAGCCTTATACATGCTTACTCCGGCTTAAACGTGCGAACTCACACTTACACGTGCACACTCTGTCTTACTCGGGTTTACAGGCGCGCACACGCGCGCATGCATGCTCAGCAAGAAACTTTGGTGTTATCCACGGTATACACCTTCCATTTCTTGGCTTTCCCTAGCCTACCTGTTGACACACCTCTTTCCATGATGTCTAACTGACAGCAGGCACATGCCACTCTGCTCCAATGAGCTTCACTTCTTTCAAACATACCCCCCTCGTGATGTCACCTATCTTCTACTCTGTTACTCCCCATATCCTACTCCTACACTCCACTGACTGTGCTCATTTGCTATGTAAACTAGTGATTCACTATCCTAACACTCATTTACATAGGATTGCTTATTAATGCTTGGTTACATGTCTTACACTGAGCTTCCCCCCTTAGCAACCTCTACTCGGTGGCCATGTTGTCTTCAGCCTGCCATTCCCTTGCATTGTACATTAACAATTTCAATAAAATCCACATTTGTGGGTTATAATTTTTAGTATTTTGTGTTTTAGAGCACAGCCCGTTTGCTCGGCACTGCCCTACGCTTAAACATTGGAAATTGGCGTAATAAAAATATATATTTTTATTTTAATTTTGCATCAGGGAACATTTCCAATGGCCATATATTTGGCCATTGGCATGCTTCCTACACTTGATGCAACCTTTATTTGGAGCTGTCATGGCTCCGTTTTGCTATTTGCAGAGCGGTACTTAGTTGTCAACTGAGTACATTTCTGCAAATAACACTGCTCTTACTCGGACAGGTTCGGGTTTCCTGAATTGCAAATCTACCTCATTTGCATGCCTTTCGCCTGCAATTGAGGTGATTTGCATGTCCCAGCCCTGTCCATGTAAGAGCCGTTTTAGGAGCTCTCTTACACGCCCCTACAGGCTGTTCCTGGATCGCTCGTCGGACATGATGGCTGCATGGAGTCTTACTCTACTCTAAGACTCCGTACAACCCATCGTGAATCCGGCCCTAAGTGTTTGACCATTCTGTTGCCTTTGGTTAGTTGAACCATTATCCTGATTACTGTTTCCAAACCATGACTTGCAACAAGTTTTCTCCCCCAAGTTTGAGCATTTGGGGGGGACAGTCCCAGTAGTATAGTCGAATCTGTCTCTTTCTAGTTTTCCAATTTTCTTTTCATGTAAAATATGCAATTGGTTGTCAATGCTAGAAAAATTTCTTTGATATTCAAATTTATACCTGTTGAAATCAATGTCTTCCTTTATTTTAATGTCAAGATGATTTAGCTCCCCCTCAAGAGCTTCAATGAACTTATTGTTGTGTTTAACCAAAACTTGCAATAATTCAAATCCGTGTCTAATAGACAGTTGAATAAGTTCAGTATGCAAGGGGGAACCGGGTTCCATACCTACAGGGTACTTTCATAACCTAAGCGCCTTTGGGGCCATTTTGTTTTTAATACATTCAAGTAAATAACTGTTCTCAAGTTGTGTTTTCTTATATTTCAGTAACTTGTAGTCAAACAGCTTTAAGTTATTAGATAAAATATCATGCTCACCTTGTAGGTTGTTCCTTTGAAAGCCAAAGTTGTTTGATAACCAGTCCTTTAGCACAGGTGTAGCTTGTTTTTACCAGGCTGAGGAGTGGTGATTCATCACTGTGACAAAGCAGAAATTCCCTGAGACTCCAAGAGCAGAATACATTTTGTCTTACATTTATTTCATTGAACTGAACTTCTTAACGCTTATACTTGCACTATACAGCTAATCTACTACATTTTGCACTGTTATAAAGCTTTTTTTACTATTTCACTGTTTCTTTGTACTGTTTTATACTGTTTTGTATTTTCATTGCTAGATAGTGTTTCATTACTGTAATGGCATTTTTATTGAATTAACTGTAAACTGCTTTTTCATACTGTTCTATTTTTTGTTTATGAGTACTCTATCTGTGCTTTTCTGTGCATTTTTTGTGAGGTTTCCATGTTGTAGTCAGGTAGTATAGTCTGGATAGATGCCTGGTGTTATCCAGGCCTGGTTGTTTTGCTTGTTGAGCTTCCTATGTTTATGGCAGCCATCTTCTGCTGGTAGTGTCTTGTCTTCGCTGTTAGTGAGAGTAACAGGTTTGCCTGACCTTCTCTAGCATGAGTGATTGGTTGAAAGAACAGGGGCTAGCGGGATTGGGTAGTAATTTGAGCTTCTTGATTCTTCCATATTTTCTGGTATGTAAACTCTGTGACTGCAGGGGACTGACTGTGCTTGTTTTTACCAGGCTGAGGAGTGGTGATTCATCACTCTGACAAAGCAGAAATTACCTGAGGCTCCATGAGCAGAATAAGTTTTTTTATACATTTATTTCATTGAATTGCACTTCTTAATGCTTATAGTTGTGCTATACAGCTAATCTACTACATTTTGCACTGTTATAAAGCTTTTTTTGCTGTTTCACTTCATTTTTGTAATGTTTTATACAGTTTTAACTGTATTTTCATTGCTAGATAGTGTTTCATTACCAGTGGCGGCTGGTGACTTCAAATTAAAAGGGAGCTGAGGAGACAGCTGACTGGGTAGGGCCAATGGGAAGGGATGTGACCAACTAGAAAGGGGTGGAGCTATGCTCAAAACCACAACAACTGGAACTTTAATTAAATACGCTGCCCTGGGTGCCAAATCATCATTACGAGGCTCCAATCAAGACAAAATGAACTGTAGAAGAAAAAATATTTCAATGCATTGGCTACATGACAAGTTACTTTATATTTAGATGGAAACACAAAGGTTGCGAGGCATGAAAAAATAAATTACTTTTTAAATACATTACTGGAATGCCAGTTAAAATTAAGTATAAAAAACAAGCATCCCTCAACTCAAACCACTTCTCCTTGCACTGCAGTTCTAATTATAATTTATATTCAGCTTTATAAAATTATCAAGTAACATGCTGAAAGTAGCAATCTCTGTGATACCCCCACTTGTAAAAATGTTTCTTATCCAAAAAGACCTGCTGCCTGACAACTATCTACTTGTTTCATGGGGAAGACATGATCAAAGTAAAAAATGAACAGCAAACAAGAAACAAGTTCAAGATAAATTGCTTAAACGATTACTGCACAAGTTATGGACCACACATGATAGACTGGCATTCTGTTTAGTTTACCGGTAAAGCCTGCAAAGATGACTGCAAGTCTCCAACAAATGTAATGAGCTTCTGAAAATACTGTAATCCTGTCCTTTATTACAAATACGCATTTCAATACCTAAGGCTTATACGTTATCTAGCTATGTAAATATTCTCTGCATGGCAACACTGAAAAGGTTTTCAATGTTGGTAATTCTTTAACAGTATGCTTATTAAAGCTTACTTACATCTTACAATCTCCGACAAGCTCACCTGATGGCCATTAAAGCATTGCTACTTAAACACAGAGCAACAGGGCACTGAGACAGCATGCATTTTCTGAATAATAAGAAGCACAAATCAACAGTATAAAAATGTGACAGAAAACCAGAATATTCTGCAAAATCAAGGACAGATGAAAAGCCACGGGTCGTACTTGTGGTCTACCTTGGATGGGGGAATACTCTGCACACTTAACTGCATAACTGATCCTTGCCTTACTTGGACACATCCAGAGCCACTACAATGGGGAGTGGGGTGCAACAAGTATGTCACAATTTGAAATGTCTCTGGCTGACGGTGATGGCTCTGACACTCATACCTCTCAACCTCAGAGCAAGAAATCTGGATAAAGCCATACATAGAAGTGAGACACAGGTCCAAAAATAAGGACAATTTTTAAATATTGTTCTTATAAACCTAGAAAGATATTAGAATAGTAGTAGGTCTTGCATTAGTATGAATTTTCTGAAGGGTATGAAATCTGAAACTCAAATGTCTGCCATTATTTTCTAAATTCAATCTTTAATGATTTGCCACTAATTTGCCAGAAAACCACAATTTTATGAAAAACAGACCAAAAATGTGATGCAAAAATATAAAATTGCCACACAATACAGCTGAGATCCTGTCAAAGAAGGGACAACTTTTTTAATATTAGTACTGTTAACATGAGCAGCTGACAAAATAAGAGCATCTACATGCATTTATGAAATAAAAGCAAACTATAACTCTGATCATTACAGTTATTTATAATAGTAAACCCTCCACGTTTGTTTCCAAAATTGCCATTTTGCAGAGGGATTATTAGGGGGAGAGCAACATTTTGAGTCAAAATTGGGGACGGTTCAGGTTTGGATATTCCTAATTCTATAAAGTGATTTATTTGCACATACCTCTCAACTTCTTAATGCAGGAAATCTGGACAAGGCCAAATATATTGGGGGAACATACAAACAGTACTAAAAATTGCTCTTGTATAAACTTAAAACAGTTGATAGAATAGCAGGTCTTGCTTTAGCATGCATTTTTCTGAAGGTTATGATGTCTGACACTCAATGTCTGTCATTATTTAGTGACTTCATTCCTAAATGATTTGCCAGAAAACCACAAATGTTATGAGGAACAAACCAAAAATAAGAAGCAAAAATCTATTCATGCTGCAAAAATCTGGACAGTTGAGAGGTACAGTTCAACCGGAGCTGTCTGAGTTTGCTGCCCTTCCCCCTCACAAACACATGGTGGAATGGAGCCTCCCCCCTGCAGCCATTCCAGTGTCCCATTCCTTGGTTATTTCACCACACTTACCATAAACACTGTAATGTGCATACTGCTTTATGTCTGCGATGATTTGGATTTCATTTGAAGGTTTTATTTTGCATTTTATAGCACAAACCCTAATAGATATCTGCTAAACAAAGCAATACAGTCTCACAATGAAAATAGACTTAGCATTACAACTTCTCTGATCTTGAAACTCACATTCATTGAAACAGCATTGAAAGCCACATTCAAAGAAAATACATTTTGCCAGTGGCAGATAAAAATTAACTTTGGGCTGTTTTTAAATCATAGGCCCCTTGAACACGAAACATACATATGCTCTTTGATATACCTTCCTAACCTTGTGCAATACAGTACAGTTGTTAGATGGTATTTTAAATTTATTGTTTTGAACATTTTTTCAGTAAACTATGAAACAAAATGCATGCACCAATAATGACAAAATTGCCCAATTCAGAACATTTCCATCATAAAAGTCTACTCAAACTTCTACAGTCCACCAGTATCAGTAAATATGCACAATCTCTGAAGAAGTAAAAGCCATCTAAATAATTCCACATTAAAGAAATCTGTAACTAATGAAGAGGTTGCTGCTAGCAAACAACTTTATATGTCATTGTTTCATCTACAAATAAAGTGCCTGTTGCCCTTGAGGAATAAATTGCCTATGTTGCATTAAAAAAGGATAAGCTAGTAATATCACAATAGGGAATGGATAGCAAACTGATAACAGGTTCATAGTTACTAGGTATCTTCACCAAAAAGGATGGCAGCATCCATCCCCTTTACAAGGCAGTACAGTATCAGCAATGCATCTACCTACTGTGGAAGTAGAACCCACACCCATTCTGCATCAAAAGCAAATACACTACCTGTTGTGCTATTAAAAACGCAAGCAGACTCAGCATAAGCAACACAACAACATTTGTTCCCTTGCAGCTCTCAGCTCTGTAAAATCTACTCGACACTCAGCTGTATCTCTGAACTTTGCAGCACAAGAAATCTGGAAAAAGCCAAAATTTATTGGGGGGGGGACAAATGCCCAAAAACCAAGGACACATTTTAAACATTGTTTGTATAATGTTGGAAAGTTGCTAGAACAAAATGCTTTGTTACCATCATACATTTCACTGCCAAGTTTTGAACCTAGGGGACCCTGAGCAAAACAGTCAGAGCAACATACCGCTATGCCAAATCAGCTGTTTTGTGAAAGAGAGGAAGACTGAAACGTAAATGTCTACCATTTAGTGAATTCAGTTCTCACCATAGCTCTCAACCTCATAGCAAAAAACACGTGGACAAAGCCAGTAATGGGGGAATACAGTCCCCAAACATATTCAGTGAATTCAGTTCTCACCATAGCTCTCAACCTTAGCACAAAAAACCTGGAAAAAGCCAATAATGGGGGAAATCAGTCCCAAAAATAGGGACAAATTTCAAATATCCATGTTATAAACTTAGAAAATTGCTGGAATAAAAGGTTTTGTGTTACCATATACTTTCTGAAGAATATGAAATCTGAAATTCAAATGCCTGTTATTTTTATTTAGCATTTGTTAACCAGGAAAGTCTGACTTGGAACAAAAGCCAATTTTCAGCAGAGCAGGGTCAAACACTCCAGACACATATCTTTCTAGGATGGGAGGACATGCAGGCTCCACAGCCAAGAATCAAACCAGAGAACCTGTAGCTGTTAGGCAACAATGCTACCAGTGCGCCATTGCACTACTGACTTTGAAAGTTAAAACAAACCTACAGAAACCATAGATTTTATGAGGACCCGAACAAATATGAGGCAAAAATCTGCAAACTTTTTACAAATGGTGGTGAGTATGGAATTCAGGCCCTTGCCACCTGCACCCAAGGTACAGGGTTCATGTCTGAGTATTCTCTACCCACCACCATGTGTTCTCTAACCACCAGTATATAGCAACTGGGCATTAGACACACACACACACACACACACACACACACACACACACACACACACACACACACACACACACACACACACACACACCTCTTCTCCATAGCCTGCAGTCCTTACCTGAATAATCCACAGCAGCAGAATCAATGGCTTAGCCTGCAAAGCTAATGGCTTCACACATTTTAATCCAGTTTCCTTAGCCCACCCATGCAAAATGGCTGGTTGGCTCTGAGACTGGGGTTTCCTGGCTCAGCAAGAGTAGGCTGCAGGCTCCAGCCTGTGGGTGATGCAGTCTGGTGTCCTTCCATTCTGTGTGGTCGTCACTGCACAGATTTCTGGGGCTGCAGGGCAGAAATGCCTTTCTCCCCTATCCGGACTGCCTAATGCACATGTGTGGAGGTCCGGGACTCACAATTTTTTTTTTTTACTTTTGTATTTCATTTTTTATTTTTTTATTCTTTTCTTCTACAGGTTGCGGGGGGGGGGGGCTGCAGTCCTGCAGTCCTATAGCACCCCTTGTTCATTACTGTAATTACATTTTTATTGAATTACTTAACTGTAAACTACTTTTTCATACTGAGAGTTATATTTTCTATTTGTGAGTGCTCTATCTGTGCTTTTCTGTGCATTTTTTGTGAGGTTTCTGTGTTCTAGTCAGGTAGCATAGTCTGGATAGAGGCCTGCTGTTATCCAGGCCTGGTTATTTTGCTTGTTGAGTTTCCTGTACTTCTGGCAGCCATCTTCTGCTGGTAGTGTCTTTTCTTCACTGTTAGTTAGAGTAACAGGGTTGCCTGACCTTCTCTAGCATGAGTGATTGGTTGAAAGAACAGTGGCTTGCAGGATTGGGTAGTAATTCGAGCTTCTAGATTCTTCCATCTTTTCTAGTATTTATACCCTGTGTTTGCAGGGTGTTGCTCTTGTTTGCTCATTGTCCACTGTTGCTGTGCTGTTTTAACTCATTGTGAGGTATCTCAGTTGCATTTTTTCCCTTACCAGCACTCCTGTGTAACTGGTGCCCTCCCTTGCAATGTGATTTTATCCAGCCCTACTCACACCTATAGGTACTCTATTCTTATAGTACCCACTCTACCATCCTTTTCCTCTCTTCCACAGATTCTGACAACCAAGGATGGACAATTTCTTGTGGTTTCTCCTGCTAGTCTTGTTGATATGGGCATCCTGAGACAGTGTAGCAACTGCCTCATGTACATGGACAACCATCTTCTTCTACCACCTAGGAATCCAATATGAGAGAGATGCAATTACATTAAGAACCTAGAATCCTTGCTGTCTCAATCACAAGCCAGTACATACGGAACTGAGAAGCTTGTCTGTACAAACACCAGAAACACCACAACTCTAACACCACCCTCACCTGTATAGTACATTCCTACATATGTGGAGGTTCTCAACAAAAACATACCTAAACAAAAGAGACCTCCGAGGCAAAAGCACACATGTACATCACAACCCACCGCACCAAGCACCACACATAGTACACATGCCTCTGTCTCATAGCCTCTAAGGGCCAGCCACAAACCCAACATACTAGTCATAGGAGACTTTATCGTGAGACACACAAATGTGCCCCTCACCATTTTAGACAAGGGGAAAGTCACGGTAAGTTGCTTGTCAGATGCAAGAATCTGCCATATCACTCACGCACTCAATTTTCTCAACAACAGGTACTGTTATGACTCTGTCATATTCCATGTTGGTGTGAATGACTTGAGATGTACCTCTCAAGACTATATGAACCGAGACATGATTGAGCTCACTGAATATGTGTCCCAGGCAGGTATGACCCTAGCCTTAAGCAGCAGCCTACCGTCACCCAGAATGATGCCTCAGTACAAACAGAAAATGATTGACTTTAACAATTGGCTTAGTTTCTGGTGTCATTCCAAGGGGATCCAGTACCTGACAGCCTGGGAAGACATGATTGACAGACCATGATGCTTTGCCAGAGATGTCCTTCATCTGCCTCCCCTGGGCTTCAGGCTTCTGACAAAAGCTCTTGCCTCCCCATAGTGCCTTTTTTAGGAAAGTCATGAGGGCAAAATTACCAATGTGAAAAATTCTTCTAAATGAAATTTAAAGGTCATGCTGCTAAATGCTAGGAGTCTTAACATGAAACTGCACTCATTGCAAGCATTCCTCACACTGGAAGATGCTGACATTTGTACAGTCACTGAAATCTGGTTCAAAGCTGCAGACAGCACCCCAGCCTTACCAGGTTACTTGTCCTACCATACTTTCAGACCCCAAACAGAGGGCTACAAAACCAAAGGAGGTGGAGTTTCAATATTTATCAAAGACATACGACCTCCAGGCTGGTCAAACAATATGACGCACAGGAGACACTCCAGGTACAGTTAACTATTAACAAAACACTTATTCAAATCATAGCTAGCTACAGACCCCCAACCATGACTCAGGAGGCCCACTCCACCTATCTGGTCTTACTTGAATCCATCAAGATTCAACCCTCCACCCTGATCCTGGGTGACTTTAACTACACAACCATAGAGTGAAAGACCTATTCTAGCTCAGATATGAACACCCAGAGATTCCTCGACTTTGTTAATGCCAATGCATTGGATCAGCTGGTCAACACCACTACAAAAGGTGAAAATATCCTGGACCTGGTAGTAACCAACATAAGTATTCCCTGTAGCACCCCTACAGTGTCATCCTCCTTGGTAAGATTCGATCATAAAGCAATCACTTTCAAAGTCACCATCTCGCCTGCCCCCCCCCCCCCCTTGCCAAGTTCAAACAAAAAAAACTTTTCCAAAGCTTATTACAACCTCCTGAGAGCAGGTATAATCAGCTTCACAGCCACCATCCCTTCAGTTGAATCAAGCACTAATGTCCAAACCTACACCAAAAAACTATATGAGCACCTATATAGCTGCAAGGACTCAGCAATACCTGACAGGAACAAATCATCTTCCTCAAGGAAGAGTAAACCTGTCTGGTGGACAGCAGCAATAAACAAACTCTATAATAAAAGGAAAAAAATGCTGTCCAGGACCAAGAAGGCACAGGTACCAAGTTGGAAGCAATCTCTCCTTTGTCTGAACAAGCAAATAAGGTCACTGGTGAAATCCTTTAAGGCTATCTTCGAGTCCAAATTGGCCACATCCACTAAGGACAATCACAAGGCCTTCTTCACATACGTCCACAATCTCAAAGGTAACTCCCAAATCTGCTCTGAATTGGTGGTCAGGAATACCACATACATAAACACCATAGATATAGCCAACCTGCTGGCAGACAAATTCAGTGAAAGCTTCACCCTCCTGTCCCCCCATCAGTAAACTAGGACATCCCCAGCACCTGCCCTCCCTCCCCTCATCACTATAGAGCAGGTTATTAATGCCCTTTCAAAGGCAAAAAATACAGCCTCCATGAGACCCGACAACATCCCTGGCTGTGTCCTACATGAACTTAGGCAAGAACTCTCAGCACCACTAGGCACCTTATTCAACCAAAGCCTGTGCACTGGCTTTGTCCCAGTAGAATGGAGGACATCCACTGTTATCCCTCTGCACAAAGGTGGAGCATCCACTGACCTAGGCAATTATACGTCCATCAGCCTAACTAGGTTGATCTGCAAAATCATGGAACGCATTATCATGGACATTGTAAACAAGGACATTGGCAACTTCCTAAAGCTTGATCCCACACAGTTTGGTTTTGTCAAAGGAACAGCATGCCTGTTAAACTTGGTAACCTTCTTCAAAACAGCCGCCAAGGCCATGGATGAGGGCAAGACAGTGCACAATGCCTACCTTGATATAGCCAAAGCCTTCGACAGTATTCCCCACTTGGGCATAATAGATTAACTCTCCCAGCTAGGCATTAACCTATATGTTACCAGATGGGTAGCTAACTGGCTCACTGATAGAACCCACTCAGCCAAAATAGGAGAAGCCACCTATAGTAGTAGACCAGTAACAAGCGGTGTACCACAAGGATCGGTCTTGGGACCTCTACTGTTTGGGATATACTTTTCTGAGGTCCAAGCCAAAACCAGTGGTCTGTGGCTGACCAAGTATGCAGATGACTGCAAGCAGGGCACTGTCATAAATTCCCCAAGTGATGTGAATATCATCCAAGAAGGCCTTAACCAAGCTAATGACTGGTGCCAGAAGCATGGCCTCAAACTTGAATGCCAAGAAATGCATCATTATCCCCTTTGGGGAAAATGGTGTCCCCACTAATTATCACATTAATAACAATGTACTAAGCATGCAATCAGTTGTGAGGGACTTGGGTACTCAGGTTGATAGCAACCTGACTTTTGACCACCATGTTGCCTCCATTGTACGGAAGGCTTTCTACATGGCCCACCTCATAAGTAAGGGTATTTTATCCAGGAACAAGGAGGTCATAACATCCCTGTACTCCTCCCTTATTAGACCCTTTATTGAGTACAATGCCCCCTTCAGCATTTACCTTGCCAAGCACATGCAGCAGTTGGAGAGACTACAGAGGTTTCTGACTAGGAAAATCCAGGGTCTCAAACACCTATCCTATACAGATAGGCTAAAAGCCCTGTCCCTCTATGCAGTCTCATACAGACTGCTCAGAGGTGACCTGTGTCTGGCATACAAGGCCGTCTCAGACTGAGTCTTGATGGAGTTGCTGCATATCCGTAAGTCAAACTCCACTTCTGCAACCCTCACGCAAGGTCTCAACCTGGTCTGTGACATTAATAGAACTTGTTGGCAGAATAGATTTGTGTCCCATTGACTCCCCATCTGTGGAATAGACTTCCTCTCAATGTCAAGCAGAGTACCTCACAATCCCTCTTTAGGAGGAACCTGTGAGACTGGAAGGGAAACAGAAAATATACCCCTGGGATCCCACCTATGTCCCTGTTGGACAGGCAAAACAGGTGCTGACTTTGTGGGAACATGGGTGAAATTCTTGGCTAGGCTTATAAGGGCTTCTGGGCTAATACCCTAGTATTGTCTTATGAACCTATGAACCTATTAATAAAACTATCCATGTCACGGGCCCCTGCTATAGTGTCCAGTGCAGTCTCTTGAGAAGGAGAGCTCCTCACTGTTGTCATGAGGGTCCAGTTTTTCAATGGATTAGGTTTCAGGCATCCTGCTGTCTCTCCTAAGGGAGGAAAAACAGCTGACTGAGCCTGTGTTTTGTTACCAGTTATCAGGTTATCCACAGTTCTTGTTAATTAATCCATTTTCTGTGAAAGCATTTCACTAATCGAAGTCAAGTTCCCTATTTGGTTACTTGGTGTTCCCTCAGCTGTATTACTGAAAAGGAATTGAGAGCCGTTGCACTCACCACCTCCTTCTGCCATAGTAAAACAAGACAAACTGGTAAAACACAAAATCCAAAAGGCTTCAAAACTACGATAAATCCAAGGCAGAAGGTTGCAAACAGCAACTATTTCATTTGGTGAACCAGTTAAAACCAAGACAGTAAGCCTACTAAACTAATCAACTTCTCCCAACTTCATAATAAGAAAAATCTTAACTTACAGATTCTACTTACTATTCTTGAAAAAAATAGACGGGACTCATCTTAAGCAACTGCCCTTACATGCTGCTGTGCAGCACTTCAATGACACATTCCTTACGATTCTAAACAGACTTGCACCTCCAAGAACAGTTTGTATCAAAGCCAACTGCACACCATGGTTAATCCATGAGACTCGTACCCACCTAAAACAAAGGGAGAAGGCATGGCAAACTTGGGCTAAAAATAAATCCCTCCAAAACCGTTTAATTTACCAGCAACTTAGAAACAGTGCCAAACAGCAAATTAAACTAGACAAACAACAGTACTATTGTAATTTACAATGGAAATACAGAATGAATCCACAAAAATTCTGGAACACACTCAGTAACATACTTCATCCTGGGCAAACCACAACCCCCCCCCCCCCCAACTTACCTGATAACACAAACAATATTGCTGAACAATTTAACATATTCTTCACTGAAAGTGTTTTAGCACTGACTAAGAATAGCAAGTCTCTCACAATGCCAACGCTCAACAATCCAAGCAATATTGTAGATGCATTCTCATTTCAGACAGTCCCAAAACAAACTATTACAAAACTATTAAAGAAGTTGAAACCCACTTCACTGGGAGCAGATAACTTGCCAGCAGAATATCTAAAATTAACAGCATACCTTCCCTAAAAATCTTCTGCAACCCTACTCTAACATTCATACACTTTGATCATCTAACAAAGACTTATTCCAAGTAACCAAAGTATCTAATACAGCAGGCAACTCTCTTTACTCCAACTTTGTTGCTAAAAATTGGAATACCCTTCCACATAGTATTAGATCCATAAGTAATCATTTCAAAATATCTCTCAAGAGACACTTATTTGAATCCTGGCTTTGCACATGTAACACTCCAGGTTAATTATTAACTTAGCAATACTTATACAATTTGGCTGTACATGCTAACTCTGTCAACATATCCCTTCTAACAACACTACTTCTCTATAAGTAGTTACATTCCTAGCTGCAACTCTCACCACGGAAGTATTATTAACTGTGCACTACTTTGCCTAAGTGATTTTCCCTACTTAATTTCCTACCTAGTACCTAAAAATTTAAAGCATTGATTAGGTAATGAAACAGAGTTAGGGGTGTATGGTACAATAATACCTCTGGCCCCTTCGCTATGGGTTCGCACTTTAAGCACCCTTTTTATATTTTAAATGCACAACACACTAACAAATAAAGCTGTTTATGGGAACTTTATATTTAACACATCATTTTTTCCCTCCCATTCAACCTCCTTCAGGGAAATGATGCAGGACATACATTTTATATACTCTATAACTGAATGCCCTTATTGCCAATTATTATTAGTTTTAATGTGTTTTTCCAACTTACTGCATGCATTGAATGTTAAGTTATTTTTAGGTACTAGATTTTTTGGAGTGATTTTTATGTAGACAATTTTAAGATAGTTATGTTTTACATAGGTTCATAGGTTCATAGGTTGGTACTAGGCTATCGGCCCTAAGGCCTATTCAAGCCTAGCCATAACAATTCCCTGAAAATTTCTTCCCACAATATTTACTTCTCTGAGCCCCTGTCTAGCAGGGTGACTGACATGATCCCCGGGGTGAATTTCCTATCTCCCATCCAATCATCAAGGTTCCTTTTGAAGAGGGCCAATGAGGCGCTCTGCTTGACATGTATGGGCAGTCTCTTCCAGAGTATGGGGAGTCTCTGGGTCAGGAACCTATCCCTCCAGCATGTTTTGTTCATTGTGATGATAAGGTTTAGATCCCTGGAGCGTGTGGCTCTGAGGGATTGGGATTTCTTTAAGTGGAGCATGTCCAACAGCTCAGGGTTTGACAAGGCCTTGTATGTTAAGCAGAAATCGCCTCTGAGTAGATGATATGCCACAGAGTACAGCTGGAGTTTTTTTAGACGGTCAGCATATGGCAACTGCTTTAGGCCTGTGATTCTTTCAGTGAGGTATTTCTGTGGCCTTTCCAGCTGTTGCAGATGTCTTGTGAGGTACATACCAAATGGGGCATTATACTCTATAATGGGTCTAATGAGGGATGAGTACAGTGGGACAATGACCTCTTTTTTTCTGGATGAAAAGCCCTTAGTGATGAGGTGTGCCACATAGAAGGATTTACTTGACTGTTGTGGCGATGTGGTTATTGAAAGTGAGACCACTGTCCACTTGAGTCCCTAAGTCTCTAATCACACTTTCGATGTTTACTGTCCTGCCACCTATGTGGTAGTTCATGGGTACATGTTTTTTTTTCAAAGGGGATAACTATACATTTCTTGGCATTAAGCTTGAGCCCATGGCTCTGGCACCAGGCATCTGTTTCTGTAAGGCCCTTTTGTAGAATATCCACATCATTTGGGGATTCAATAATGGCTCCCAGTTTGCAGTCATCTGCAAACTTTGTTAGCCAGAGTCCATTAGTGTTGGCCTGTACTTCAGAGAAGTAGATGCCAAACAAAAGTGGTCCCAGGACTGAACCCTGAGGTACTCCACTTGTCACTTGTCTGGAGCTAGATTTGGAGTCAGCTACTTTTACAGTCTGGGTTCTGTCAGTAATCCAGTTGGCAACCCATCGAGTGACATAGGGATTTATGCCCAGCTTAGTAAGTTTATCTATGATTCCAGAGTGGGGGATGGTGTCGAAGGCCTTGGCGAGGTCCAGATAGGCTGTGTGGACTGCCTTACCCTTGTCCACAGCTCTGGAGACTGATTCAAAGAAGTCAATCAGATTCAGGAGACAAGATCGGCCCTTCACAAACCCAAACTGGGTGGGGTCCAGTGTTTGAAGGTTGCCAATGTCCCTGTTTATAAGTTCCACTATAATGCGTTCCATGCCCTTGCAGATCAGACTGATGGGACGGTAGTTCCCGGGATCCAAGGCGGATCCTCCCTTGTGGAGCGGGATAACTGTAGCTGTGCGCCACTCAGTGGCAAGAAGCCTGAGGTGAGGCTATGATTAAACATGACACTTAGGTGAGGTGCCTGTTCATTTTATAGTTCATGTAGTACACAGCCTGGGATGTCATCTGGTCCCATGGATGCCGTATTCCTAGCTTTGGAGAGTGCTGTTTCTACCTGTGTGGCTGTGATTATCGGAATTTGGCAATCTTTTGGTATTGAGATGGGCCCTTTAGGGGTGAGAGGGGGGTGAAGTTGGCACTAAATCGATCTGCCAGGATATTGGCAATATCCTTGGGATCAGTATATTTAATGCCATTCTGTTGTAGCTCAGAGCAGATCTGAGCATTTCCATTTAGATTCTTGACATAACTATAGAATGCCTTGTGGTTGTCTTTGGAATCTTTGGCAATTTTATTTTCGTAACTAGCTTTTGAGGATTTTATGAGGGATCTCAGCTTCTTACTGAGGCTGGTGAGGGAGTTTTTTGCATCCTGGGATTTTCCTCTTTTCTGCAACAGTTTCTTCCTTCTGTTGTATAGTTTGTTTATAGCAGGGGACCACCAGATTGGCTTCCTTTTTTGGAGAAGAGCATCTTGGTTCTATTTGGGATGGCATGATTCATGCACGAGTGGATGTGCTCGTATAGTGCCTTAGTGTAGGATTCTGCATATATAACATGGTTATACGATTACATATTTCTCATTTTTATGTAATTTTTGTTTTTTATTTAATATTTTTTTATACAGAAACTATTTTTAAGACAATCTGTTTGATAGAAAAACTAGTATTCTAGCTGGCCTGTAAGATTACACACTGGCAATATGAAATGCCTTTAAAACTTCTGAACACTAGATGGCATTGTGATATTACTTTGCCTAGGAATGGTTGGAGACATTCCTTCTTGAAACATCAAAGGAAGTGTTATCATTACTTATGGATGTGTGCATAAATGTTTTGTAACTTAACTGTTTTTATATTCTGATGAAGTTCCGATGAGGGACGAAAGCGCTTCATATTTATGTAACTTATTTGTCATGGTTTTAATTGGTTCACCAAATAAAATAGTTGCTTCACGCGACCTTCTGCCTTGGATATATCTCTCTAGCTGCATGTATTCTTCATACATATTGTTCTTCCTCAGATACTTAGAGGTACATAGGTCTATAGATGGTCACTAGGTGATCACCCAAGAGATATTTTAAGTCTAGCCAAGCTTACCCCAAATTTACCACAATATTTTTAATGTGTCAGTACTCCAAGGAAACGTACAGTTACAATTTAGTCTTGTACACATCAAGCATCGACTGGTTGGCCCTGTTGATTAGAAACATACATGCCAAACCAGGGGTAAATTTGTGATTTCCCATTCATTGGGTCAAGTTATATTTGAATAAGGTTACAGATGAGCTTTGCTTCGCATGGATGGATGGGAAGCCTGTTCCAGTGAAGGGGCAATCTTTGAGACCATACCTGTCCCTCCAGCATGTCCTGTTTATGTCATAGACAAGGTTTAGGTCCTTAGAACAGGTATTTCTGAGGTTATTTGTTTTGCAGATGTGCAACAAATCCATTAGTGAGGGATCTGAGGATGCCTTGTAGGCTTTGAAATAGTCCACTTAGGACTTGTTGTTTACTCCCTGCATTGTTTTTGTGAGGAGCATCTGTGGTCTTTCAAGCTGTTGCAAATGCCTGGTTAGGCACATGCGAAGAGTACTTTATACTCGATGAGAGTTGAGTACAGAGGAAAAAATACCTCCTTGGACCTGGATGCCATACCCTTACTTATAAGCTGTGTAATGTATAATGATTTTCTCTTTTACTTGGAACCTGCAAGATAAACCCATGCTGTCTAAAGCTATCATACCTTAATCCCCACTTTACATTTCAGTTTCTTTCTAACCTTCCCACTTTATCCAGACCATCTCCTTCGTGCACTGTTAACCACTCTCTTACAACCAGGTTTTATGTCAGTCAATAGCTTAGTATTTTTACCCCCACTGTCCTTTACTTATTAGCAGTACAATGCCTCTCACCTTCTAGCTTTAACTACTATTACTCATAACATCTATACAGTAACCTCCTTATCCATGTCTTGTATATCGTATCTAATGTCTGCTTGTCATATATATTGAACATGAACTGTTTTCATATTAAATGTTTTATATGTGGAATTTAATATCATGTAAAATGACACCACAGAAGAAATACACATTTTACCTTTGCATAGTGTCATTACAGAACAATTACTTGTTTGTATGCAGATGTCTTAAGAACTATGTAATGTATATTTGTAAAAAAAATGTTTTGTCATGAGTATCTTAAATATATCTGCTGGAGTTTTTCTCCCCGGGCCTCCTTTGAAAATGGGCTTTGCGCAGTCAGACTTTCCCAATAAAGAAAGACAAAATAAATAAATAAAGGGTAAGTGTGCATTTCTCAGTCTTATAATTTCCAAATAATCACATCCACATTTACCACTGCTATAATTTACTTGCCTGGCATTGATCAATTCAGCAGGGCCCAAGGCCTGGCTCCTGAGTGGGGGGCTTCCAAAAATTTTCCACATTACTGCTATGTGGGGACAAGACAAACATAATTCTTCATAACAACTCCCCTAAATTATTTATATTATTTTACTCAGCCCAGTAGTAAATAAAAAGGATACACATACATTCCGGGTGTCCTTTTACATTGCCTTCCCCCCGTTAGGGCTGTTTGGTTGATAAATTAAGTTTTAGGCAGACTTTATATGTTTGAAGGCACTATTGCTCTGCATACATTACAACCTAGGAAAACCACAAGTAAAGATGGATCTGATTATTATGTTCTGGAACTATTAGTAGTGTTATCCTGGAAAGCTGTGCTGGCAAAGCACCTGAAGGGATATGCATTGTGTTTAGCAAGAAACATTAAATAATTATGACTGCACAGGGTGCATGTTTAGTGCCTAGATACATAGTTTTATGATCATGTACGGTGCTAATGCTCTTTTGATAAGTGTGCACACTGTAACTAAGTGACATACTCATTAAGATGTGCATAAGAGATTACTAGGCTTCATCCCACAAGCCCAGTATGCAGTCTGCCCTTATGTCCAGGCTCAGTCAGTTCATCCTTACTGATGGTATGAAATAAACTGTCCTCCATCTGTATTACTAATGGCAGAATGCACTCCCACTAATGCAACTCCATCTAGTCCCTGTCCAAACTGAGACTTGCTGATTTTGAATCAAATTTAGTTTGTCTTTCGTGGTATACAATGTAACATTATTCTTCCAGACTAAGATCTGCCTCCTAGAATCATTTGTTAGTAAAATCAAATCATTAAGCACTACTTCATAAAGAATCGAAAAAGCATCTTGTGGAGTAATCCAGCAGCAAATATTACAGTAACATTGGATAACTATTTGCCAATTTATCACATTAGTGTCTTCATTTAGTATAATGTATAAAAATTTCACACACTAATACAAGCACTCAACTCTCCTTGTTAATAAGGAGAAATTAATCGTAGGCACTAAGCAGCCTATAATTGCAAAGTACCTTGCCAAGGTAAGGGAAAACAGCTCTTGTACTTTACAAAAAAAAAAAAGCACCTAACCAGGCATGTCCAAGGGTCAGCTTCCAGTGGTTTCTTCTGTCCACTTGGTGAATCTGGGCATACTGTGGCAATGCAGCAATTGCCTCATGTACACAAACAACCCCCCCCCCAACATTACAACCTGCGAGAGATGCACTTACATAGCCAAACTGGAAGCAAAGCTCTCTTCAGCTAACACTGTGCCAGACAAAGGAGAAGGTTAACACCCGCACTACACCTTAAGCAACACATATCCCTTCAAAACCCTCACCACCAACACCCACAAATAGCAACACTAAACCCACATATGCGGAGGCCCTTAACATTAACCCACTCAAACAACAAGGACCTCCGAAATTGAAATGCAAACAAACACCAATCACAACCAAAGTATCACACAGCTCACAACACCATTGTGCCACCCAGCAACAGCCCCTAAGGCAAGACAATGTACCCAACACTTTAGTCATAGATGACTCTATAGTCAGGCACACTGATGTCCCACTCACCAGGCTGAACAAGGAGAAAATTACAGTCAACTGCCTGTCGGGTGCCAGGATCCACCACATAATGCATGCACTCAAGTCACTCCACAATAAGTACAAATATGACTCTGTGATTGTCCATGTTGGAGTGAATGACTTGAGACATACCTCCCTGGACTACATGAAAAGAGACATTGAAGAGCTCTCAGATCATGTGGCCCAGGCAGGTATGACCCTAGCCCTGAGTAGCATCCTGCCCTAGCCCAGAATGATACCACAGTATAAGGACAAAATGATTGACTTCAACAATTGGCTAAGCTTCTGTTGTCATTCAAAGGGGATCCAGTATCTGTCTGCCTGGGACAACATGATTGACAAACCAAGATGCTTTGCCAGAGATGGTCTGCACCTGTCACCAATGGGAGTCAGGTTACTGGCTAAGGCTCTCGCCACCCCTATAGTGCCTTTTTTAGGCAAGGCTCAAAGGACAAAACCACCACCATAACAGGTACAAGTATGCAAAATTTGAAGGTAATGCTACGCAGTGCTAGAAGTCTAAACCTCAAAATGCACTCTCTCGAGGCACTCCTAAAATAGAGAACATCGATATCTGTGCAGTAACTGAGACCTGGTTCAAGGCTCCAGAGAGCACCCCTACAATACCAGGCTACAACTCTTACCACACTTTTCAGCCACCAAACCAGGACCGAAACACTAAAGGTGGAGGAGTGTCCATATTCACCAAAGATATTCACACCTCCAGGCTAGTTGCCCAACACAATGCATCCGAAATTCTCCAGGTGCATCTAACACTAGGTAAAACTGCAATCCAAATTGTAGCTTGTTACAGATCCCCCACCATGCCCCAAGATTCTCACTACACCTTTCTAAACATACTGGAAAATATTAAGATACAACCAAACACCCTAATACTGGGTGATTTCAACTACTCTGCCATTAACTGAGAAAACTACTCGTGTACAAACACCTTTGCCCAACTGTTCTTGGAATTTATAAATTCCAACGCCCTGGATCAACTAATCCATAGTCCCACCAGGAGCTCCAATATCCTGGACTTGGTCATTACCAACATGGGAAATCGATGCTCCACACCAGTGGTCACCCCCTCGTTGGTTAGGTCTGACCATAAGCTAATCACCTTTGACATCCACATCCCACCCCCAACAACCCCCCAGTAAGGAAACATCCATAAAAAACTTCTCCAAGGCCAACTTCATGCTACTCAAGTCAGAAGTGACAAACTTCATGAAACCCATGCAGATGGGAACTGAAAGTTCAACTGCCGAATCCTATACTAAAGCACTGTACGAGCACATCCACTTGTGCATGAATCGTGCCATCTGAAATAGAACCAAGATGCTCTCCTCCAAAAAAAGGAAGCCAATCTGGTGGTCCCCTGTCATAAACAAACTATACAACAGAAAGAAGAAACTATTGCAGAAAAGAGGAAAATCCCAGGATGCAAAAAACTCCCTTACCAGCCTCAGTAAGAAGATGAGATCCCTCATAAAATCCACTAGAGCTAGTTACGAAAATAAAATTGCCAAAGATTCCAAAGACAACCACAAGGTATTCTATAGCTATGCCAAGAATCTAAATGGCAATGCTCAGATCTGCTCTAAGCTACAACAGAATAGCATTAAATATACTGATCCCAAGGACATTGTAAATATCCTGGCAGATTGATTCAGTGCCAACTTCACCCCCCCCCCACCCCATAAAGGGCCCATCTCAATCCAGAAAGATTGCCAAATTCCTGTAATCATGGCCACACAGATAAAAAAACACACTCTCCAAAGCTAAGAATACATCATCCATGGGACCAGAAGACATCCCTGGCTGTGTACTACATGAACTACAAAATGAACTGGCACCTCACCTAAGTGTCATGTTTAATCATAGCCTCACCTCAGGCTTCATGCCCACTGAGTGGTGCACAGCTACAGTTATCCCACTCAACAAGGGGTGATCCACCTTGGATCCTGGGAACTACCGTCCCATCAGTTTGACAAGTCTGATCTGCAAGGCCATGGAAAATATTGTCATGGAACTTATAAACAAAGACGTTGGCAACCTTCAAACACTGGACCCCACCCAATCTGGGTTCATGAAGGGCCGATCGTGTCTCCTGAACCTGATTGACTTCTTCGAATCAGTCTCCAGAGCCGTGGTCGAGGGTAAGGAGGTCCACACAGCCTTTTCTAGACCTCGCTAAGGCCTTTGACACCATTCCCTACTCTGGAATCATAGATACATTTACTAAGCTGGGCATAAATCCCTACATCACTCGATGGGTTGCCAACTGGCTTACTGACAGAACCCACACTGTAAAAGTAGCTGACTCCAAATCCAGTTTCAGACAAGTGACAAATGGAGTACCTCAGGGTTCAGTCCTGGGACCACTCTTGTTTGGCATCTACTTCTCTGAAGTACAGGCCAGCACTAAGGGACTCTGACTAACAAAGTTTGCAGATGACTGCAAACTTGGAGCCATTATTGAATCCCCAAATGATGTGGATATTCTACAAAAGGGCCTTACAAAGACAGATGCTTGGTGCCAGAGCCATGGCCACAAGCTCAGTGCCAAGAAGTGTATAGTTATCCCCTTTGGGAAAAAACATGCACCCATGAATTACCATATACGTGGCAGTACACTAAATACCGAAAGTGTGATGAGACTTAGGAACACAGGTGGACAGTGGTCTCACCTTCGATAACCACATCGCCACAACAGTCAGGAAAGCCTTCTATGTGGCACACCTCATCACTAAGGCCTTTTCATCCAGAAAAAGGAGGTCATTGTCCCACTGTACTCATCCCTCATTAGACCCATCATAGAGTACAACACCCCGTTTGGTATGTACCTCACAAGACATCTGCAACAACTGGAAAGGCCGCAGAAACACCTCACTAAAAGAATCACAGGCCTAAAGCAGATGCCCTATGCTGACCGACTAAAAAAACTCCAGCTATATTCTGTTGCATATCGTCTACTCAGATGCGATCTCTGCCATGTCAAATGCAAAGCTGATGGACATGCTACACTTAAAGAAATCTCAATCCATCAGAGCCACATGCTCCAGGGACCTAAACCTTATCATCACAATGAACAAGACATGCTGGAGGGATAGGTTCCTGACCCAGAAACTCCTCATACTCTGGAATAGACTGCCCAAAAATGTCAAGCAGAGTGCCTCCTTGGCCCTCTTTAAAAGGAACCTTGATGACTGGATGGGAGATAGGAAATTTACCCTGGGGATCACGTCAGTCACCCTGCTAGACAGGGGTCCAGAGAAGTAAATATTGTAGGAAGAAATAGCCAGGGAATTGTTATGGCTAGGCTTGTATAGGCCCTAGGGCTGATAGCCTAGTACCAACCTATGAACATGTTGATGTAATTTCTGTCATAATGATGACTAATGGACCATCCTAATTTTATTTAAGTCTATCGTCCTTTGGGTTGTATGCTGTGTATTATGTGCACCTGAATTGTACACTTTTCTGTTTATTTTATTTTACTCTTCACAAAGCCTGGGTTGTGGCTGAAAAGGATCAACATAGCAGCCTACTACTAAGTCAATAAATAGTAAATAAATACATTAATTTCTATGCATTATGATGCCCATACCTCAACATGATGTCTAAAAATATCATTTGGAAGGAATGACTTACAAAACTCACTGTAAACGTGATGCACTACCTCAAAGACAAGGGCAGCAGGTGCTCTATAAGTACATCATGCATATTATATTGCAAATGGAATATACCTTACCTCCCCAACCCCCATAACTTATCTACGTGTAACAAGACCAATGAAAGTTGGCTAGGAACACATTATAACTTTTACCTTGTTGTGTGCCCCATTCTAAATGTGCAATACAGATGTATCCCTATATGGTATGTATGATCTGGGCTTCTACAAAATAAGCCATTCATTTTCAGCAGTAGTGAGGAACACAGGCATAATTAAGCTGTGGTATATTCTGTGCTAGTGGTGTGTTTTAAAACCACATGGAGAAGCTTTAAAATACAATATCCACACTCTTTGGCTGGTACCCTGGGAAAGACTTATTCCTGGGGAAGTGGTGAGAAGCACATTGTAAGTGTAAAGAATACTGTACCCTGCAATATGCACTCAGAAACATTGTAGTTACATTTCTGCAGTTCTATTATGCAAGTATAATGAAGAGCGCAAAGTTCATAATCTTAAATAATTAACTCTCTGAATTTACTGTTTAGCTGTAATAGTAACAAACTGGCTTATGGTTTCATAGTACACCTAGAAACTAAGCATATATCCACATATAGAAGATGTATTCAATATAAAACACACCCCAACCTGATCAGTAAAAAATATGCTGATGTACTAAGCTGCATTCAAGTGTGCAGTTAGCATTATTTGAGTTATTCAAGAAAAGATTGTGGGCAAAACATGTTTTGTCAGCTAAGAAAGCAGCTGTGAGCCTTCAAGTTTAAAAAGGAAAAGTATTCATAAGTGAAAAACTCATTTTCAGCATTTTACTTAACCCTAAACTATTCTCATATTGTTCTCTGCTAAAACTGCGATCATAAGCTGTACACATCAGTGTTAATTCCATGCTGACAAACTGAATATTCACAAAACCTATAGAGCTGTCCTTCTGTTTTATATTGTTTAATTTCTAGGTCATCTAAACCTTTGCAGGGTCTCTTCCCTAAAGAATACAATAATCTTAGGACACCAGCTTGGATATAAACTATGATCCAAATGTTTTTTACTGCCACATTGTAATCCGGTTTCCTTATCATTTTTGCAAGGCAATCTGTTCTTTAAATTGGAAAATCAAAGTTTCCTGGTAAATATGATTAAGAATTTCCAAAAAAATAATTAATGCAATTAAAGCTCTTCAAGTCTGTTTATTTGTACAGTATATGTTTTGTTAATGCCAGTATCTTACTGGGGGTAGATCAATTGATCTGCCTGATTTATTCTGTATCAGCACATTCACACCACATCAGTGTGGAATTGTATACCTGTAGCAGCCTATACACATTCTTAGATTCCTTAGCATTTTCTGAAAGTAAAGCAAGTTAAACATAAGCCAAAACAAATGTAAATATATTGTGAACAGTAAATGGTATTAAAAAGGTGCCGATGCAATATAGTCGGCAAAATATCCCCTTTACAATGAGAGAAGTGAGTTCAGTCATAGTCTTCACCTCAATGTTTATTAGGGGTTCATAGTTTTTTTACTAAGCAGCTGATCAAGATCATTTGTATCCTAGCTGCTGCAAATCTCATTACTTGTTACCCCTTTCCATAAGGGATTGAGGGGTTAGACCTGAGGCTAATTTACAGATGCCTATCCACTCAATGTTGTGCCTGAAGTGGGTTAATGGGCTACTTTGTTTGCTATAAAGGAGAAGGCTGTTCCAGAGGACAGAAATTCTATGAGAGAGGTAATGGAAGTTTAAGTCTATATGTGGGTGTTTGTGGTATTACAGGTTTTGTGAATGAGTGGAAGGACATGCAGTGCTGGATCATCTGAAACCTTGTGGGCTAGGCAGAGGTCAGTCTATAGAAGTCTGTTGGAGATGGAAAAGAGAGATAAAGCTTTAAGCTGTTCTGCATATCTCAAGGAATCAAGTCATTGATTTTCTTTGTGATGAAATGTTGGGGTTTTCAAGCTGAATTGTGTATTAGGACTGATACCTGTTAAAGGAAGCATTCTATTCCATTCTGGGCCTAGTAAAAGGGAAGTAGAGATGGATGATATCATCCTTGGACCTAGAAGACATGTGTTCTGTAATCATCTGGGCTAGGTAGAAGGATTTACTAATGACAACAGCTATATGGTGGTCAAATGAGAGTTCACTGTATACAGAATTGCCTAGGTCCCTAATAGCTATGTCTGTTTTGATGAAAATGTTATTTGTGTTAGGTATATGGGTTTTCACATGTTCCAAATTTCCTTATAGCATCTAGTTTAGACCATAGTCCAGGCACCATAAGTCTCTACATGTTAGGCCCTCTTTGATGATCTGAGAGTCCATTGGTGGGCTGATGATTCCATGTTCGCAATAATCTCCAAACTTGGTCAGCCAAAGAAACTTGACATCAGCTTTGACCTCTGAGATGTAAATAGCAAACTGGAACATCCCTAGTGCGTAGCCCTGGTGTATCCTACCAGCTATAAAATGTTAGGACTCGAAATGCAGAGTCAGAAACACTGAAAAAAGACCAAAAATACAGGAGAAGAGCAAATATCAAACATCACTCTTCTCTTTAAACTTATTTTTGCAGGGTGTCAAGCCCTCCCACACACCCCTTCACATGGGGACAAGCCCTATGCTCTATGAACTTATATATATATATATATATATATATATATATATATATATATATATATATATATATATATATATATATATATCAGGTTTGAGATTGCTATACCTTGCAAAAAAGGAATGCTGTCTGGATTTTCTGTCTTTTAGTCTCCAGATTTTGTAACTCTGCTGTCTGAGTCTCGATACTGTAAATTGTTGCTAATTAGGTTCTGTCTGTGAGCCAGTTTGCTTTGCAGTGAGTCACATAAGGGTACATATTGTGTTTTTTAGCACATTTTGCTCCCCTGCTTCATCCTATAGTTTCTACCCCAGTGTCTCACATTCCTTTTATTTACCAGCATCTTCTTTATGTTCCTGGACTTTCTCCAATTTAGGCTGAGTCCAGAGTAGAACTTAAGTGCATCCTGGAGGGGGTCTTGCCATCACCATCTGTTGGAGGTTATTTTCTTTATGGCCTACCCCATTACTCCCTCCTCCCTTGAGGTTGCATGGTTGCATCTAAGGGAAGGGTGTGCAATATTGATATGCAGCTTACCACCTTACCTCCACAACAGCTCAACCAAGTCCACCACCCTGCCTTCCTTCTTTGGATGACATCCACTCTCAGCAACACCTCCAGCCTCTACCTGGGATCATTGCAGGGAATGCCCACCCCCACCTTCCCCTCCTGGGATGATATGCTTAACCCTATACCTCCCTCTTAGAACCTCAGATGCCTGAGCCTCTAAGTGAACCCAGGTCACCTGGGCTGTAGTCACAGCTTTATCCCTCTTAGTTTGATTAATTTGTAGATATAACCTGAGTAGGGAATTGAATCAAAAGACTCTGCCAGGTCAAGCTAAGTGGTATACACTGATATGACATCATCTAATGCCTCAATGACTTTTCAAACAACTCTACTAGGTTAACCAGTCAGGATCGTCATTTCACAATCTCAGACTGGTTTAGATTGAGGGATTGGATGCTTCCAATATCTTATTTATGAGTTCCACTATAATGCATTCTATTACCTTACAGATAAAGCTGGCAAGCTTATTGGTCTATAGTTACCAGGATTAGTGGTGGGGCTACAGCTCTGGAGGAGTCAAACATAGCTGTTCTGCATGCCTCTAACATGAAACCAATTGAGATGCTGAGGTTGAACAGATTCAGGAGTGAGTTAGTAAGACAGTGCTTCATACTGACAAGGAAGCAGACCAACACATTATCGGAATCCATGGAGATAGTGTTGATAGCCTTGGACAGTGCATGTAGGACTTACTCCAAAGTGCTCCACGGGGGATGCAGACATCATGGCATATAGGGGAAAGCCTGGGAAGGACAGGTTTGAGAAGTTTCAGTTAAATGTATCTGTTATTGTGCTGGCTATGTCCTAAGAGGCTGAGTGGATGTTGTTATGTATCATTTCAGTGCAATTCTAGTTTTGTTCCTAAGGTTTCTTACATAGTTGAAGAAGGGCTTATGATTGCCCTTGACTGAAGTGGTGATTTTCCATTCATACTTTTCCTTGGTAGATTGATTTTGCACCTAAGTTCTTTGTTTAACCTTTTAAAATCACTTTTAGAGTACAGGACTTTCAGTTTATTCCTCAGGATGATGTTTGTTTTTCCTTTGGTTATATAGCTTATTTATATTAGGATTCCACATTAGTAGTTTGCTCTTAAACCTGACATTGTATCTGGTTTGGACTAGACTAAGACCAACATTTTGATGCAGGTACTGAGGTATGAATAGAAAATAGTTGTACATGTAGTGGTGCAGTTTTACTGGATCCTCAAAGAAGTGGGGGAGGGGTCTCTTAAACTGCTTCAGATCATCAGGTACCTATAGTAAGTTTGCTTTTGAGAAATCTATAAAGACAGTAAGTTTATGGGCAAGTTGAGTTGGTCACTCATAATGAATGGTACTCAGTGGTGTTCAGATTTGACCAATGGTGGGGAAACTACATGCATAGAACTTAATGGGTTATATCTGTAAAAACTAGGTCTAGTAAATTTGAGCCCCTTTAGGGGATTGCATTATCTGGTCAAGAGAATTAGCAGTGATGAAACCCAGGAAATGCTGCATGCATTTATTTGCAGTAAGTGAAGATTTCCAAGTTATGGCTGGATAGTTGAAATTCCTTAGAATAAGAGTGTCTGTCATGATAGTGAGGGTGAAGATCTTTACTTTGTTTAGTGTATGCCTTGTGGGTTGTAGATGCCATTCACAGAGTTCACTAGTTGTATAAGGTATGATAAGAGATCTCATTTATAGTTACTAAGAGTTTATAGATTCATAGATTCAAATAGTTTACAAGATAGAGTTAGCCTTTACACCATATTAACCTTGTTTATAGACACCCACATAGGACAGTTCTTGCCTCCAGGAAGGCAAAACAAGGCAGGTCAGGTACAGATTTACAGATGCTTGTCTGAGCATCATGGTTGGCCTTAATGTGGAGTGTGGAGTAATATGATGTCATTGCCATATACATCTTGCTGTGATAGAACTATGGAAAAATATGGACATACCACTGAATGATGAGTCTAAGTAGAGAGTTTGAATGAGCGGTAGGCAATGAATCTTGGCCGGGAGGCTGTATTATCCATACATGAGACCCATGTTTCAGTGATAATGCACTATTTTTAGGGATCAGGAAGGCTTCTACTTAAACAATTTCTTATTGAGATTTCTAACAAGGTATTGCTTCAAACACATTGAAGCTGGACAAGGTGGTTCCTATCTAGAAAGGGTGAAGTCATGATAAAACTAACAGTTATAGGCCAATTAGTTTGATTTCAATCAATGAAAAATATTATGACAGATGCTTATTAGCAATTTTAGATAAGGAAGACTCGTATAGAGCTGGTGTCAACATTAACCAATATGGTTTTATGAGGAATAGTTCCACTTTTTCCAGTCTAGCGGCCCTTTATGAACAAATGAGAAGGGAAATAAATGATGACCTAGATGTAGCTTTTGATAATATTTCCTATCACATTATTATTCAAAGTATAATTATGTCATGGGTAAATCCCTTCATTGTGAGGTAGACTGCATAACAAATTTCTAAGAGTAAAATAGTATGGCCATTTTTCTAAATAGTCCAGTGTTTGCTCTGTGTTCCCCAGGGTTAAGTACTGGACCCCAGTATTGTTTAATATTTATTCTATCTGATGACTTCAAAACTGGAACTATAATTAATAACGATGAAGACTCTGTATTGTTCAACATTTATTTTTCAGTAGTTTTAAAAATGGCTAAGAACATAGCCTCAATCTAAAATACAACAGTTGTAGTGTGTTCTTTGTACATATGAGGCCAGATTTAGTAATATCCCTGGGAAACTCTGTAGTCAGGAAGAATAACATCTATAAAGATCTAGGGATACTAATAAATAGAAATTTGAGTTTTAAGGATAATACTGCTTTCACTAAAAATGGTCCTGAAAGTTGTAGGGTTAATTTACAGATAAATGCTGTCTAGATCCCCCAAGTTACCAATAGTGATGTATATTTCCTATGTTAGACCAGTCTGAAACACAGCTGTAAGTTTTGCTCCTAAGCAAAAGGAAATTTGCTCTGTATGGATTGTGTACAAAGAAAATGTGCAAAGAGAATACCTTTGTGAAGAAATATGACATAGCCACAATGATTGAACTTCCTGGGTCTCTATTCCATTTGCTATCATTTTATCAGCAGCAAGTTCTGTCTACCCTTTAAAGCTTTACTTGACAAAAAACTAAGAATGTTTCTAGGTATTGAGTTAACCAAAGATAATAGATCTCCTCGGGACAACAGCCTTTCATATAAAACAGAGAAATGTAGACATCCTAAAAGCCCCTGGTTTGCTTTTCAATTAATAATAAGACTTTGGAACAAGCTTCCATTACCTGTAGATATAGTCATTTTAGCACTGTTTAAAAAACATTAAATCTATGGGATGCCATGTCTGTTTATTTTATGGATTTGTGGAGTCTCTGATCCAATACTGCCCTCTACGCCTGAACACAGGTGTCATGAAACTATGGAACTAGTACTGCACAGCACTATGTTTATGCTATCCAGAACTTATTTTGGCTAGGGAGGTAGATGGAAGAGCCTGACATTGCCTAACAAGATGCTATAAAGATGGAGAAAGTTTTGGCCAGTATACAAAAGCCCTGAGGAATGAGCAGAGCAGACCATCCTTGGCAAAACAAATAGGACCATCGATCTTCTTCTTCTTCCAGGCTAATGTACAGTGGAAGCTTTTGGAATGATGTCAATAACTAATCCAATTGTTGAAATCAATTATCTTTTGTTTATTTTATGGCATCATTCTTGGCAAAGGTATGACGTTGCTCAAGCCAAGTTGCATACCAATCTCAGACACATATTCAGAATATTCCTTCATGTTTCTTTTTATGTAATCCAAGGTTTTGTGTCTCAAATCCTTCACACCTATGTGAATGACAACCATGTCATACGTGTACTGGGAATGAAGGGGACTTGAGTTTCCTAGTAACCTCGACTCAATGAATGCAGCAAACCACAACGAAGAAACAGCAAAAAAGCGTATAGACCAGGAGTCCTCACCCTTGAATTTAGTAAAACACTTCAGCAAATGCAGTAAATAAATGTCCTGTATTCCGCTTCCTTAAGGTTGTAAGCAGATAAAACAGCATATAACAGCAATTGTAAAGGTCTTCACGGCAAAATAATGCACCAGATGAAAAAATGCAAATCTTTATTCCACAAAAACGAACTCCAACACAAGCGCTTTCACCCGTTTATAACGGGCTTTTTCAAGTGTATTGTGTAAATACCACAGGTCTTCTATATATATGCTGGCTTGATGAGTTAATTAATTATGTAATTGATTAATTAATTAAATTAATCAACCATACTTTCTTTGTTTAAAAATACATACATTTAAAAACTCTTTGAACATATGCTTTTAAGTCACAGCAATGAATATAAAAAAATAAAAATAAAAATACGTTACATTGCACCCTGTTGTCTTTGATAATAATCAGGTAAAAAAAAAAAAAAAAAACTGAATAATATTACCTCCTTATATTATTTAAATGTAACCACTACGTTAAATATTTGTTTCATATAAACGCTAGTTGTTAGTCAAAAATAATGGCGTTTACCGTTGTATATAATACTTTCCAAGTAGTTAAATTAATCATACATAATGATGTTGTGTAAAGCATAAATAATATTATGCTAAATAAAAAATATTACATTGTTTAGTATGTGCCCTAATTTAACCATTAAAGCGCACAATATTAAAATCAAGTTGTAAACAAATGTGTTTATACACGTGCTTACATAAACAAATGTAAAATCTGTCTTAAAATTCATTTTATAATGAATTTCTGTTGCAAGTAAGTAATACAATTTCTTAAAAACCACAACATACATACTTGCATACCATTGATGCATAAAAAACAAGCAATACGAAAAAATATACAAAAAGTAATTATGTGTGGAAATACATAAAGATTCACTTAGTTTGTCACTTATAATTTACTATACCTATCTTTCAAGATACAAGCCAAACTAATTCCTTCGTTTAAACCAGGGCTTCTTGTAGCATCAAGCCTCAGCTGCCATATTAACTCTTTGATGTTTAGAGCATTCTTCCAGTCACCTCCCCTCTTGTCATAAACTACCCTATCCACAACAAAAAAGCGGATAGAGACGTTAGCACATTGTTCTGAATGCTTAACAAAAGCATTAGTCTCCTTTTTTGTTTTAATATCATTCATGTGCTCATATATCCTACGTCTAAGTTCCCGTTCCGTTTTGCCAATATAAAATGATAAACAGTTTTGACACACTCCCACATATACCACTTTGGTTGAATAACAAGAGAAATACTCTTTAGATGTTAGAGTAATACGTCTAGAGGGGATGGTGATTTTCTCAGTGTTTGCAATGTACTTGCATTGATTGCACATACCACATGCATAAGTACCTTTTTGTTTAGGTACTGTGTTAATGTGCAAATTTTTGTTAAAGCTAGTTTTAGTTTCAAAGATGCCCTTCAAGTTGATACCCCTTTTTCTGACGAAGGAAATTTTATTAGGAAACATATTTTCAAATTCATCTTGCATGTGAACAATGGGCCAAAAATTACTTGCTGTGTTTTCAATAAAAAATGCATCCTGTGAGTAGGTGTATATAAACTTACTGCCAAAATTATCTTCCATTTTATTCTGCCTCGTAGGAATGTTAACCTTAACCCCTAGGAGTGGTGGAAAATGTACTTCCCTTTTTCTTGTGACTTCACTAAGAATGTCCTGAAACAATTCTTCAGGATATCCTCTGTCCAAGAAAGAACTTCTGAGAAATTCTGTTTCTTCAAAAAATAAATCCTGTGTGCTGCAAATTCTGGATGCACGCACCAGTTGTCCCTTAATGATACCCCTCTTAACATACAAAGGGTGCCCACTATTAAAATGCAAAAAGGAATTACTATATGTCTTTTTTCTATATATTTGGGAGACAAAACCAACATTGTCAGATTTTTTAGTTAGTTTAATGTCCAAGTAATGTAAACTACTTCCATTAATTTCGTAGGTGAAACGTAAAAAGCTGGTAGTTTGGGTTAAATATTTTATGAAATCCTGAAAGTCCCTTTCAGAGCCTGTCCACAAAATACAAATGTCATCCAAGAATCTCCTATAGAAGCTAATGTATTTGCTCCATTGGGTGGAATGGATAAATTCTGTTTCCCATTTACTCAAAACTATGTTCGCGTAGGAAGTGGCACATGGGGCCCCCATGGCCACCCCACTAATTTGCTTAAAGAACTCCCCATTAAAGAATATAAAGTTGTTGTTTAAAATTATTCTCATAAACTCTAGTAAAGTGTTGACCATACAATTACTAAGGCCAGATTCTTTACTAATTGCCTCCCCAAACCAATTTAAACCCTGTTCATGAGGGATACTGGGGAATAGGTCAACAATATCTATGGTAACCATGTATAACCTAGAATTGTCCATATTTTGATCTAAACTACTTAGAAATTCCCAGGAGTCCTTGCAAATGTGATTTAGTTTTGCTACATAGTTTTTTAGTTGAAATTCCACATATTTACTAAGTGGTTCTGTAATTCCACCTGCTCCGGAGACTATTGGACGAAATTTTAATGGGTTAAGCCCCTTGTGGACTTTGGGGATGCCAAATAAAGTTGGAGTTTTTGGGTTGGAAACAGTTAAATAATTGTATGTTTTTTCATTAATGAAACCTTGCATTAACAAATCATACAGGTAATCCTTAATTTGCACAAGTGCAATGTTAAGTTCATTTAAAGAAACAGCCTGATATGTTTTCGTGTCTTGTAAAATGTTCCACATGTAATCATCATATTCTGACTGTTTCATCAATACAATGCCACCCCCTTTATCTGGCCTCATAACCCTGATGTTGTCATCATTGATCTTGTCTACAATAACCTGCAAACTACGAGGAAAGTTAGTAGAATGCTTGCTGTTTTTGTTTCTGTCTCTAAAATAGTCCCTGAAACTTTTTTCAATGACTTCTTCAAACAGCTGCAATTTAGGGTGTGTAGGAGGGTTAAAAGTACTGTTTCTACAAAGTGAACGTTCCCCTGGAAGTTGGTTTTTGAAAAACACCCTTAAATTGAGATTTCTTATAAATAATTTTAGTTCAATGAGCAATTTTGGCAAATAACTTGCCCTATGCGGAACAAATTGCAGCCCCTTAGTGAAAAGATCAAAGAATGCTTCTGTGACCTGAATGTCCGTGTAATTATATATTTTGAAACCATTAAAACTGCAAGTACTACAAATTCCTTCCTCATGTATTACTAGTGAGTTTGTAGTATACTTGTGTTCAACAGGCTTATTACCAACTATCTTCTTTTCCCCAGGCATTTTGTTGAAATTGGTTGGATTTCACACGTGACCTGCCCTGGGGTATCTGAAAACCCTGTTGGTTGTGATTGTTTCCCTTTTGCGCTAGTCTTTCACTCCTTCTGGGCATGTCAGAATACTCTTGTCCCTCATTTGGCACCTGGTTAAACCTAGTAATTGTTTCCTCCGAATTTATATTTCTTCTAAACCCTGGTACTGGGTAAGCCCTGTTTTCTCTATATTCAACCAAATCCCTTTCCATTTTCTTTGCTTTTCTGTCCAACACCTTAAAACAATGTTCATCCACCTCTTTAAATGTATCATTATATTTCTTTTAAAACTGATAAATTTCTCATCCTTAGTGATGTTATCATGCAAGGTGTTCAGCTCATTTAAAATGACATTTCCTTTGAATGCATAATCATCAACCATAAGCTTTAACATTTCGACACCAGTTCTGTTGAACAATTCTGTTAATTTTGAATGCAAAACCGAACCTGCACAGGCATTGTTCGGATATTTGTAACACCTTAGCCCCTTGGGAACACGTTCCACCTGAATACATTCATTTAGATAGTTAATTTCGAGCTGAGTATTTTTGTAAGAATATAACTTGTTTTTAAACAGCTCGAATTTACTCTCTAATTGCTCAAAATGAGCATTGGTGTTAACATTAACAGTACCTGTTTTGAATTGTGGCTGTCGTTCAGTCCAAGCTTTAAAATTAAAATTATTGTCCAGCTTAGAAACATTGTTACATTCTACCGAGCTGCTAGCAAGTGGAGAAACCAAAGGATAGTCCACAGTGACCGGTTCGTCAGCAGGAAAGCTGACAGTAACTTCTTTGCGATGCTCGCCGTTCCTTTCGTTCACTTTATCTCTTTCCTTGCCATGTTGCTGATTGCAAGGTATATTCGAACTGTTGGAACCATAAGCGTTCATCATGGTGTTGTTAAGTTGTGTAAGAAGAGCTAACACTTGGTTAAGCTCTCGTCTCGTAACCGGCGTGTCATCCGGTTCCTCCAGCAGCAAAAAGGGTGTGTTCACAAAACCAGGAGAGGATTGGTCTTCCACCATAGAGGGAAACAACGACTCAATGAATGCAGCAAACCACAACGAAGAAACAGCAAAAAAGCGTATAGACCAGGAGTCCTCACCCTTGAATTTAGTAAAACACTTCAGCAAATGCAGTAAATAAATGTCCTGTATTCCGCTTCCTTAGGGTTGTAAGCAGATAAAACAGCATATAACAGCAATTGTAAAGGTCTTCACGGCAAAATAATGCACCAGATGAAAAAATGCAAATCTTTATTCCACAAAAACGAACTCCAACACAAGCGCTTTCACATAAGTGACAAACTAAGTGAATCTTTATGTATTTCCACACATAATTACTTTTTGTATATTTTTTCGTATTGCTTGTTTTTTATGCATCAATGGTATGCAAGTATGTATGTTGTGGTTTTTAAGAAATTGTATTACTTACTTGCAACAGAAATTCATTATAAAATGAATTTTAAGACAGATTTTACATTTGTTTATGTAAGCACGTGTATAAACACATTTGTCTACAACTTGATTTTAATATTGTGCGCTTTAATGGTTAAATTAGGGCACATACTAAACAATGTAATATTTTTTATTTAGCATAATATTATTTATGCTTTACACAACAGCATTATGTATGATTAATTTAACTACTTGGAAAGTATTATATACAACGGTAAACGCCATTATTTTTGACTAACAACTAGCGTTTATATGAAACAAATATTTAACGTAGTGGTTACATTTAAATAATATAAGGAGGTAATATTATTCAGTTTTTTTTTTTACCTGATTATTATCAAAGACAACAGGGTGCAATGTAACGTATTTTTATTTTTATTTTTTTATATTCATTGCTGTGACTTAAAAGCATATGTTCAAAGAGTTTTTAAATGTATGTATTTTTAAACAAAGAAAGTATGGTTGATTAATTTAATTAATTAATCAATTACATAATTAATTAACTCATCAAGCCAGCATATATATAGAAGACCTGTGGTATTTACACAATACACTTGAAAAAGCCCATTATAAACGGGTGAAAGCGCTTGTGTTGGAGTTCGTTTTTGTGGAATAAAGATTTGCATTTTTTCATCTGGTGCATTATTTTGCCGTGAAGACCTTTACAATTGCTGTTATATGCTGTTTTATCTGCTTACAACCTTAAGGAAGCGGAATACAGGACATTTATTTACTGCATTTGCTGAAGTGTTTTACTAAATTCAAGGGTGAGGACTCCTGGTCTATACGCTTTTTTGCTGTTTCTTCGTTGTGGTTTGCTGCATTCATTGAGTCGTTGTTTCCCTCTATGGTGGAAGACCAATCCTCTCCTGGTTTTGTGAACACACCCTTTTGCTGCTGGAGGAACCGGATGACACGCCGGTTACGAGACGAGAGCTTAACCAAGTGTTAGCTCTTCTTACACAACTTAACAACACCATGATGAACGCTTATGGTTCCAACAGTTCGAATATACCTTGCAATCAGCAACATGGCAAGGAAAGAGATAAAGTGAATGAAAGGAACGGCGAGCATCGCAAAGAAGTTACTGTCAGCTTTCCTGCTGACGAACCGGTCACTGTGGACTATCCTTTGGTTTCTCCACTTGCTAGCAGCTCGGTAGAACGTAACAATGTTTCTAACCTGGACAATAATTTTAATTTTAAAGCTTGGACTGAACGACAGCCACAATTCAAAACAGGTACTGTTAATGTTAACACCAATGCTCATTTTGAGCAATTAGAGAGTAAATTCGAGCTGTTTAAAAACAAGTTATATTCTTACAAAAATACTCAGCTCGAAATTAACTATCTAAATGAATGTATTCAGGTGGAACGTGTTCCCAAGGGGCTAAGGTGTTACAAATATCCGAACAATGCCTGTGCAGGTTCGGTTTTGCATTCAAAATTAACAGAATTGTTCAACAGAACTGGTGTCGAAATGTTAAAGCTTATGGTTGATGATTATGCATTCAAAGGAAATGTCATTTTAAATGAGCTGAACACCTTGCATGATAACATCACTAAGGATGAGAAATTTATCAGTTTTAAAAAGAAATATAATGATACATTTAAAGAGGTGGATGAACATTGTTTTAAGGTGTTGGACAGAAAAGCAAAGAAAATGGAAAGGGATTTGGTTGAATATAGAGAAAACAGGGCTTACCCAGTACCAGGGTTTAGAAGAAATATAAATTCGGAGGAAACAATTACTAGGTTTAACCAGGTGCCAAATGAGGGACAAGAGTATTCTGACATGCCCAGAAGGAGTGAAAGACTAGCGCAAAAGGGAAACAATCACAACCAACAGGGTTTTCAGATACCCCAGGGCAGGTCACGTGTGAAATCCAACCAATTTCAACAAAATGCCTGGGGGAAAAGAAGATAGTTGGTAATAAGCCTGTTGAACACAAGTATACTACAAACTCACTAGTAATACATGAGGAAGGAATTTGTAGTACTTGCAGTTTTAATGGTTTCAAAATATATAATTACACGGACATTCAGGTCACAGAAGCATTCTTTGATCTTTTCACTAAGGGGCTGCAATTTGTTCCGCATAGGGCAAGTTATTTGCCAAAATTGCTCATTGAACTAAAATTATTTATAAGAAATCTCAATTTAAGGGTGTTTTTCAAAAACCAACTTCCAGGAGAACGTTCACTTTGTAGAAACAGTACTTTTAACCCTCCTACACACCCTAAATTGCAGCTGTTTGAAGAAGTCATTGAAAAAAGTTTCAGGGACTATTTTAGAGACAGAAACAAAAACAGCAAGCATTCTACTAACTTTCCTCGTAGTTTGCAGGTTATTGTAGACAAGATCAATGATGACAACATCAGGGTTATGAGGCCAGATAAAGGGGGTGGCATTGTATTGATGAAACAGTCAGAATATGATGATTACATGTGGAACATTTTACAAGACACGAAAACATATCTGGCTGTTTCTTTAAATGAACTTAACATTGCACTTGTGCAAATTAAGGATTACCTGTATGATTTGTTAATGCAAGGTTTCATTAATGAAAAAACATACAATTATTTAACTGTTTCCAACCAAAAACTCCAACTTTATTTGGCATCCCCAAAGTCCACAAGGGGCTTAACCCATTAAAATTTCGTCCAATAGTCTCCGGAGCAGGTGGAATTACAGAACCACTTAGTAAATATGTGGAATTTCAACTAAAAAACTATGTAGCAAAACTAAATCACATTTGCAAGGACTCCTGGGAATTTCTAAGTAGTTTAGATCAAAATATGGACAATTCTAGGTTATACATGGTTACCATAGATATTGTTGACCTATTCCCCAGTATCCCTCATGAACAGGGTTTAAATTGGTTTGGGGAGGCAATTAGTAAAGAATCTGGCCTTAGTAATTGTATGGTCAACACTTTACTAGAGTTTATGAGAATAATTTTAAACAACAACTTTATATTCTTTAATGGGGAGTTCTTTAAGCAAATTAGTGGGGTGGCCATGGGGGCCCCATGTGCCACTTCCTACGCGAACATAGTTTTGAGTAAATGGGAAACAGAATTTATCCATTCCACCCAATGGAGCAAATACATCAGCTTCTATAGGAGATTCTTGGATGACATTTGTATTTTGTGGACAGGCTCTGAAAGGGACTTTCAGGATTTCATAAAATATTTAACCCAAACTACCAGCTTTTTACATTTCACCTACGAAATTAATGGAAGTAGTTTACATTACTTGGACATTAAACTAACTAAAAAATCTGACAATATTGGTTTTGTCTCCCAAATATATAGAAAAAAGACATATAGTAATTCCTTTTTGCATTTTAATAGTGGGCACCCTTTGTATGTTAAGAGGGGTATCATTAAGGGACAACTGGTGCGTGCATCCAGAATTTGCAGCACACAGGATTTATTTTTTGAAGAAACAGAATTTCTCAGAAGTTCTTTCTTGGACAGAGGATATCCTGAAGAATTGTTTCAGGACATTCTTAGTGAAGTCACAAGAAAAAGGGAAGTACATTTTCCACCACTCCTAGGGGTTAAGGTTAACATTCCTACGAGGCAGAATAAAATGGAAGATAATTTTGGCAGTAAGTTTATATACACCTACTCACAGGATGCATTTTTTATTGAAAACACAGCAAGTAATTTTTGGCCCATTGTTCACATGCAAGATGAATTTGAAAATATGTTTCCTAATAAAATTTCCTTCGTCAGAAAAAGGGGTATCAACTTGAAGGGCATCTTTGAAACTAAAACTAGCTTTAACAAAAATTTGCACATTAACACAGTACCTAAACAAAAAGGTACTTATGCATGTGGTATGTGCAATCAATGCAAGTACATTGCAAACACTGAGAAAATCACCATCCCCTCTAGACGTATTACTCTAACATCTAAAGAGTATTTCTCTTGTTATTCAACCAAAGTGGTATATGTGGGAGTGTGTCAAAACTGTTTATCATTTTATATTGGCAAAACGGAACGGGAACTTAGACGTAGGATATATGAGCACATGAATGATATTAAAACAAAAAAGGAGACTAATGCTTTTGTTAAGCATTCAGAACAATGTGCTAACGTCTCTATCCGCTTTTTTGTTGTGGATAGGGTAGTTTATGACAAGAGGGGAGGTGACTGGAAGAATGCTCTAAACATCAAAGAGTTAATATGGCAGCTGAGGCTTGATGCTACAAGAAGCCCTGGTTTAAACGAAGGAATTAGTTTGGCTTGTATCTTGAAAGATAGGTATAGTAAATTATAAGTGACAAACTAAGTGAATCTTTATGTATTTCCACACATAATTACTTTTTGTATATTTTTTCGTATTGCTTGTTTTTTATGCATCAATGGTATGCAAGTATGTATGTTGTGGTTTTTAAGAAATTGTATTACTTACTTGCAACAGAAATTCATTATAAAATGAATTTTAAGACAGATTTTACATTTGTTTATGTAAGCACGTGTATAAACACATTTGTTTACAACTTGATTTTAATATTGTGCGCTTTAATGGTTAAATTAGGGCACATACTAAACAATGTAATATTTTTTATTTAGCATAATATTATTTATGCTTTACACAACAGCATTATGTATGATTAATTTAACTACTTGGAAAGTATTATATACAACGGTAAACGCCATTATTTTTGACTAACAACTAGCGTTTATATGAAACAAATATTTAACGTAGTGGTTACATTTAAATAATATAAGGAGGTAATATTATTCAGTTTTTTTTTTTTTTTTTACCTGATTATTATCAAAGACAACAGGGTGCAATGTAACGTATTTTTATTTTTATTTTTTTATATTCATTGCTGTGACTTAAAAGCATATGTTCAAAGAGTTTTTAAATGTATGTATTTTTAAACAAAGAAAGTATGGTTGATTAATTTAATTAATTAATCAATTACATAATTAATTAACTCATCAAGCCAGCATATATATAGAAGACCTGTGGTATTTACACAATACACTTGAAAAAGCCCGTTATAAACGGGTGAAAGCGCTTGTGTTGGAGTTCGTTTTTGTGGAATAAAGATTTGCATTTTTTCATCTGGTGCATTATTTTGCCGTGAAGACCTTTACAATTGCTGTTATATGCTGTTTTATCTGCTTACAACCTTAAGGAAGCGGAATACAGGACATTTATTTACTGCATTTGCTGAAGTGTTTTACTAAATTCAAGGGTGAGGACTCCTGGTCTATACACTTTTTTGCTGTTTCCTAGTAACCTGTTGAATCCAGGCACCCGAGAGGTACTTTACCATAACCCCCTCTTTGTTTAGCCTAGTAAGGAGTGCATTTATTTGTCTGTTTTTTTTTTTTTTTTATTTCTCTATGGCTTTTAGGTTTCTAATACCATGATGGGAATGGACTCCATTCCTAACTCAAAGTATGATTAAAGTTCATGAAATTAATATTGTTTCAATCTTTGATGTTAGCCAGAAGTGCTCTTTGCAGCACCCGCAATGAGCCCAGTAATGACTCCTTTTGCAATTCGTATGGAGTTACATGCATTGGTAACATATCTAAGTACAACTGTAAATTCTTTTTTATGAGACCTGTTGCTCCTACTGCTATTGGAACTGTCTGGGTGTCCTTTTTCCACATTGCCCTCATTTCTGCCTACAAATCCTGGTATTTTATGACTTTGTGTCTCTCTGTACATAAGACATTATTAGGTGCAGCAATTTCAATGATCAATGCTATTTTTATCTTCTTTTCATGGATCACTATATCTGGTTTTCTCGCATCTATTTTTTGAACTGTTGATAATGGGTGATCCTATGGGATATAAACTTCATCATTTTCTATAATGCTTTGTAGCTCGTGTTGTTGTTGTATCTTTCGGCTTTTCCCGGTTAGGGGTCACCACGTCTCCAATGTTTTTCAGCTACTTCAATATTATAATGTTTGCATAATCCCCCAAGCAACAGTCTTGCCACAATATTATGCCTTTCAGTATACAGTCCTTCTGCCATTAGTATATCACAAACAGCAACAAAATGTGCGACTGTTTCCAATCCTATTTTATAAAACTTACATTTGTTTGTTTCTCCCACATGTTCAATGGACTTTGTAAATCAATGTGTACATTGTCTACCTGATCTGACCCTTCACCTTATATACTTTCTTTTGTTTTTTGGCACATTCAGTTGCTGCCTGATTTTTATCTACATCTTGTTTGATTTCCATTCCCACTTGACATCTATATGCTTCTGCTAAACTAAGCAGAGAAGTCATCTTAGCCTTATTCTCCACATGTTTTAAAACGTTCACTACATTTAGGTTTTGTGAGGCCAGTTGATATGTATGCAGTCTTATGACTGCAGATCTATCCATGTAATCAATTTAGAAGAGACGCATACCTCCTTCAGAATGGGGAATATATAATCTTGGGATGCAATGTTTCTTATAAATCATTTGATATGCATGAAGCATCCTTCTAGTTTTCCTGTCCAACTGATCCAACACTTACGCATTATATATACATCTTGTTCTGTGTATGCAAGTACAGTGATCTACTTTATTTGTAAACGCTGTATAATACTCGTTGGTCAATTGATTACGTCACATTTAATGAATTCTAAATAGTGAATAGATTGTGTTGTATGTATCATGTGACTTAGCAGGAGGGTATTTATAATGGAGTAGTAGAAAAGTTTAGTTTATCTGAAAAAGTCTTTGTATTTGGAAGACGAAAAGCACTTAATCTAATTTGTTTTTATTTGGCTGGAATTTTTTATTAAATCGCTATTATAATTCCACAATTTAGCGACTTGTAATTCCTAACTGAACTGGAAATAGAACTGTTTGAAGAGAAGGATACTATCTGGATTGTTTGTTGCAGCTGCATTTTTACTAGTCTGAGTTTGTGATTTGCTTCTTGGCATTTCTCAACACAGCTGGGAGGCGGAAGCTGTGGTTTGATATAGCAAGATATTCCTTAGCTATACAGTGGCAAAGATAGAGCAATCATGTAGTTCTGAGTAGGGACCAAGGTACAATGCAAGAGGTGATAGTTTATGGACAACAGCAGCAATAACCACATTTTAAAACAACTACAAATACTTGTGACTATGGAGTGCACTGTATCATACCACTGCACAATGTACAGTACAAAGCAACCCAGCCAAGTGGAACACAATGGCATGTAAAACAGAGCAATATAGTGCTACAGAAAAATGCTAACAGTCAGAAAAAATTGTTACGTCTGCCATGACCATATGCCTAAAACACCAGCAATGTTCCTTGTTTGACAAAATACACAAGCTCGAGTGTTCCAAATAAAACAGAAATAAACAATGGCATAGTAAGCAATAACACTATCACCAAATTAGCATTTAGCAGTGTAGTAGCAATATACATGAAACATTTTTTTAAGCAAGAAACAGTTTTATTAAATTATCATGTATGACATAGGCACTCTTACATTTATATAAATGAAATTAAACCATACCAACACAATTCCAGTTGCAAACATTATACATTACAAACCTTGTTGACATAAATTGTAGTTGCAAACATTATGCATCACTTATAATCTATCCAGTCATTGTCAGTCAAACTTTACATAGCACACTCAAATCCTGCCTTCTTTTAACCCTCGTTTCTCCTCTGCATGTATTGTTCCCATGATTCACATTTTTCTATGTAATTTTCTCCTGCCGTTTTCTAAAGATCCAAATTCCAGTTGTTTTATATCTGTTACTATTTTTGTTACTTCTAGTAAAATTGGTTTAGACTTTGATTTCCATTTTCTAGTAACTGTTTTTTTGGCAGCCACCGTAATTAGACTCAGCAAAGCCTTACCTTGTCTAGGCAATTCCGATTTTGTATCATAGCTCAAAAAAATCATATCTCTAGTTACTAGACAATAAACAATTTAGAAAAAAATGTAATTCCATGTACAGACTGGTTTCAGGAAAAATCTGCTAAAGCAGTTCTAAAGTTAGTAATAAAGGTAGCAATATGGCATAGCTCAGAAGAGTCCAGTCCAATAGATTGCAATGGTGAACAAAACAGAGCAATGTAATGCAACAAAAGAAAACAAAGCATCATAAAACTAACAGTCAGTCAGAAGAACCCTTATTTCATTTCATTTCCTGTCATTATTAGATCATAGGATCATGGGATCATAGGAGGTTACTAGGCTAATGACCCTAAGGCCCTTACAAGCCTAGCCAAGTTTTACCCTTATTTCCACAATCAGCATCTATTGCCCCAGTCTAAGAAGAGCACAGGTGGAACCCCAGGAGTGAGTTTTTAGATACCCATCCAATCGTTCAGACTGCATTTGAAGAGGCCAGTGAGGTGCTGTACTTGACATGAAGTGGGAGTCTGTTCCAAAGGTGTAGAATCCCCTGGGATACAAATCTATCCCTCCAGCAGGTTCTATTAATGTCACATACCAGGTTAAGGACTTTAGAGTGAGTAACCCGTGTACCATCTGACTATCGAATATGCAGCATTTCCAATAAAGCAGGGTCAAAGATTGCCTTATATGCAAGGCAGAGATCGCCTCTGAATAGTCTGTATGAAACAGAATAAAGTAACAGTGATTTCAAATGATTCTCATAGGACAGATGCTGAAGACCTTGAATTTTCCTTGTGAGGAACCTTTGTGGTCTCTCCAATTGCTTCAGGTGCTTGGAAAGGTACATACCAAAAGGGGCATTGTACTTAATTATTGTCCTGATGATGGAAGAGTACAGGGAGATTATAACTTCTTTTTTTCTGGAGGTAATGCCCTTATTTATGAGATAAGCAGCATTGCAGTATAGAATGCCCTTCTTACCACTGTGATGACATGGTGATCAAAGGTAAGGCTGTTGTCAATCTGTGTACCCAGGTCTCTTACCACTGAGTGTGTACTTAGGGTTTTACTATTGATATGATAGTTAGCTGGAACATCGCTGTTACTGAATGGGATGATAATACATTTTTTTGCATTGAGTTTAAGGCCATGACCTTGGCACCAATCATAGGTTTTTATTTTGTCACAGACTGCAGATAGATGCCCAGAATACCAGCAATTTAGCTTCTCTTACTATATAAAGAAGATGAAGTGTTCCAAATGAAATACAAAAAAAAAAAAAAAAAATACTTGGTAAACTAAGCAGTAACACAAGGCACAACTTAGCAATATAACAGTGATAGATGGTAGACTTAGTAAACAATGCACGTCCCTGTTTTTTATGAAGCATCCTTTTCTTATGAACAGCATATTCATTTTTACATGTTATGCAATCCCCATGCACAGAGAACTTGTTATTTCAGCACAGATTGCTGATACTGTTTTTTAATTAAGGGTCTATATAATACTAATAGACTTGCTTTATGTCAGACAGTCAGTGCTTCAATTTAACTTTCAATAACTTGCCATTAAGCATGTAAGTCCAAAGCATTTATATTATGCTACTGAAAACTCAAACTGTCGACAGCGTAATAATCGACACGAAAATGTTGAAACCCCCAAACATTGAACACACACAAAAAAAAAAAATAAAAACACCCAAACACAACACAAATTGCTCTATGCAGGGGGGCAAGCCCCCAATGCACCCCCCACATACCCCGCTACTTAAATATACCAACTCCGAGATCACACTACATTGCAGTAAACGGAAATCTCCCCTTACGGAGATTTCCGTTTACACGCACAATGACTTTCGCTTTCGACATTTTGGTGCTGAAAATATCAGCTTCGATATTGTTGGCCTTCGACAGGGTGAAGTAGACCCAGTCCAAATACCACAAGCCACTATTCTATGCAGTCAACTTTGCTCCTTAAACAAAAACATTTATGCACACAAATTAATTATTTAGAATTGTGTGTGAGATCAGAAATTAACTAGTGACTGCATTATTTTATCATCAGTATGTTACACTTCTAAGTGTACCAGTAACTTCATCATTTCCAACAAACTAAAGAACCAGAACGCTGAAGACACAGTCTAGGTTGGAACAAAGATAACACCAGTCCAGGATAAACCAGGTTTATTAAAAGAGATTTAGTGCTTTCATCAGGGTATAACAAAGACTTCCTCAGAAACACCGTTTCAACAACTAGTCCCTCCATAAATACCCCTCCTAAAAAAAACATGTGACCAAAACAGCCAATAATAAAAAATCTCACAATAGAAACCAATCACAATATAATACAACAAAATTCACAAATTCCATAAAAGGAACTTCAAAAAAACATGACCCATTTAACTATTGTCACAGAAAATATATACTTAAAACTTGTTCTTATACTCACAAAACATAGGAACAGAGCGTCAAAATAATTACAATGGATATGGTGTCATTAAGGCCAGGATACACACAGGCATTCAACCTGATTTGCCATCTAAGCTCTTTTGATTCAATAAGATCATTCCATGTGCTCCTCTTATACTTTTAGTAACATCTAACCCCATAAATCCAGACTCATGATCAGGGTTGTCAGATATATGTTTTGCAAGTGCATTGTTCCTATTACCCTTCTTAATATTCAAAATGTGCTCATAAACATGCTCCTTAAAATTTCTCTGGGTCTTACCTACATAGAAACATTGCTTACAAAGGGCCAAGTATACTATACCAATAGTGTTGCAATTGCAAAAAAAAATTGTGTACACATAAACTCCATTAAGAATGGTCCCTTCTTGTTCAATAAGATAATTGCATTGACTGCAAAAACACATTTGTAGGTACCATTTTTTCTAGAAGTATTTACAAATTCATCTCAAACACCACCTTCTAAAATTTCCTTTTAAACATTTCTTTTTTTAAAAACTAATTTAGAGTCATCTTCAAAAATATCCCTAAATTCATTATAACAAGAAAAGATGTTCCAATTCTTCCTTAAAATTTGATGAATGTGGGAACAGTCAGGGGAGTAAGTAGTAATAAATGACAAAGAATAATCCTTTTTATTATTATTATTATTATTATTATAAGTATTACTATTATTATTATTACTTCTCTCCACCCTCCCTATATTGATTACATCACCAATATCAATCCTAAGCAAAGGTGTGTAGTAACCACCAGCCCTTCAGCATTTTGAAGCTCTGTTCCTATGTTTTGTGATTATAAGAACAAGTTTTAAGTATATATTTTCTATGATAATAGCTAAATGGGTCATGTATTTCTGAAGTTCCTTTTATGGAATTTGTGAATGTTGTTGTATTATATTGTGACTGGTTTCTATTTTGAGATTTTTTATTATCAGTTGTTTTGGTCACGTTGTTTTTCAGGAGGAGTGTTTATGGAGGGACTAGTTTTTGAAACGGTGTTTCTCAGGAAGTCTTTGTTATACCCTGACAAAAGCACTAAAACTCTTAATAAACCTGGTTTATCTTGCACTGGTGTTATCTTTGTTCCAACCTGGACTGTGTCTTCATTGTTCTGGTTCTTCAGTTTATTGGAAATGTCTTTAGCTGCTGCTGGTGTTGGACCTGGTTCCCAGTTGCTGCATTGACTGGATGTGTTAACTAGTCAGGATGGGTTATTAACACAGCTTGCACAGCAACTAACCCAACAGGTTTCTGGCATGACAACCCATATTGGTATGAATAAAGATGCGGTGTCCCGGGCTGCTTCTATCCCTCCTGGACAATATATTACTACCCATATTGCAAATGACATGTCTGATAATGAATTTCTGGCTACACTGGAGGTTTTTAGACAAAATGTTTGTGAGCAAAATATCAACATTTCAGCTTGGTTAAAACAGAGCCTGTCTTTTAAATGTGGCGTTTTGAGAGAAAATGGAACCATTCAGTAGTCTATTGACTTGTTGAAAGACAAATTGTTCAACATAAGGAAACTTCAGGTTGAAAATTGTTATTTTAAAGAAAGTATAAAGGTGCAGAGAATTCTGAAGGGTCTCCTTCACTGGAAATTTCTGAATGGTTTAGTAGTTAATTCTCCCTTACATTCTGAGCTAATAGAGCTGTTCAATTGCCAGGGTTATGAACTGCTTGAAGTTTTCGTGAGGCACAACCAAAAGACGATCGAAGAATTGATTGAAGAAGCTACTGATTTGGAAAAGGTCATTACTAGTGACTTACTTTTTGAATTACATAAAGAAAGCTTTTTCAGTATTTTTTCTGCAGTGGATGGAATTATCATGGCTACCCAGGCTAGAAAGGAGAAAAAGTTTGAACAGGACCCCATTGAGTTTTCCAAGGGTTTGGCCTATCTGAAGCCATCTGGGTCTGCAGTTCCACCTAGTGAGGGATCTTCTGCCAATGAGAATCAAGGAGATGCAGATTTCACATGCAGTAGTCTGGCCCCTTTAGGCTCAAACCTTCCCAGGCAGTTGGAGAGAATCAAAAACCACCAATACAATCAGCAGAATCAAAAGAATTTGAATGAGTATGGGAATGGGTCACATTTTCGCCAGTACTGGAGGAGAACAGGTCAGATACAGAATTGATAGACTTGTTGGAGCCTAATGAACCGAATTTTCAGAGTTTTGACCATGGTGGACTGAGTTTGGTAATGAATACTCAAGGTGACTATTTTTTGTACAATTATACTGACAATTTATTTGATTCTGAAATGGCTGATTTACTAAGCAGAGGCTTCAATTTTATTCCTACTGTCAAAATGAAAATTGATGACCTTATGACTGATTTAAAACTTTTTTGGGGAAAAGTGAATTTTAAAACATTATTTAAATACAAAGAATTGGATAATTGTTGTAATGTTTTTTAAAAGGAGTAGTTTGTTTAACCCCCCACTTGCTATGCCGTTGTTAATTTTTGAAAAACGATACAAGTTTGAGTTTAGAACACTGTTGTGTAAGAAGTGAAGCAGGTTATATAACAATTTATCTAATATGGAGTTACAGCTTTTGAGACAGTTGTGCAGAGACAAAAGTATAAGGATAATGAAGCCTGATAAGGATGGTGGGGGGTTGTAATCATGAATAATGATGACTATTTTAAACAAAATGCACTCTTTTTTTGTATGATGTGAATTTTTATGAGGAGACTTCTTTAAATATGGTGCATATTTCTTATTCTAAGATTGACTGGTTCTTCTTCTTCTTCTTCTTTCGGCTTTTCCCGGTTAGGGGTTGCCGCAGCAGATCACCTGCCTGCTCATGATTGGCAGTGGAGTTTTTTTTTTACAGTGTCGAGTTGCCAGCCTGATGCCCAACCTTCCACAGAAGGCACACACATGCACACACTCACACCTAGGGCCAGTTTAGAGTGTCCAATCCACCTACAGCATATCTTTGGGATGTGGGAGGAAACCGGAGCACCTGGAGGAAACCCACATGACCACAGGGAGGATATGCAGACTCCACACAGAAGGCACCCCAGCCAAGGATAGAACCGGAGAACCTCTTGCTGTGAGGTGGCAATGCTAACCGCTGCACCACTGACTGGTTATTACAGGATATGTTGGATCAAGGCCAAATTACTTTAGATGAATGGTGTTTTCTTGAGGCAAAGCACCTTACTATACCATCTATGTTTGGGCTACCCAAAATACACAAAGACTTGATGGCTCCCCCAATGAGACTGATTGTGAATGCTTTAAGACACATCTTTTGGCCAAGTATATTGATTTAAAACTGAAAAAAAGTTTTGGATGCTTTTTCGCATATATGTAAGGACTCTTGGGACGTCTTGGACAAGGTATCGAAAGTAAAATATGGGGATGAATTAATTTTTTGTACTGTTGATGTTGTCAGCTTATTTAATGTGATACCCCATGATATTGGTTTGGAGTGGTTCCATGATTTTTTGGTTGAATTGGGAGCCTTTACTAACAATGAAATTAACATTCAAGATGCTCTTATGGAACTAATTTTGAAATACAACTTTGTTTTCATTGGAGGGCATTAATTTTCGTAAAAGAGGGGTGTTGCAATGGGGGCAGCATGTGCCCGCATATTTGCAAATATTGTGATGCTACAATGGAAAAGGAAGTATGTTCTGGGAAATTTTGAGTTGTCACCACCTTGGGAATTGTATATATGCTTCCTGGATGATGTATTTATTCTGAGGGGGAATTAAAGCTTTTCATTGATTATTTGAATCAAACCACCCTTTTTCTTAGCTTCACTTCTAAATGGAATTATACTGAAATATCTTATTTAGATAGCCATTTAATGAAGGATATTTGTAATAAGAGACTGATTAGTAATAGTTTTAGGAAATCTACCTACTCAGTCTCTTGCATTATGAAAGTTAACACCCAGATTTTCAAAAAAGAGGCATAGATAAAGGACAATTTGTGCATTTAACTAAAATGGTCTCTGAAGCTGAAACTTTCCATAGGGAGGCCAAGACCTTGCTGAGTATGTTTGCAGCCAGAGGATATCCCTTTGAGCTAGTTAATGATATGTATGTGGACATTAGTCAGAACAGGGCTTGTGGTTACTAAGCACCTTTGCTTAGGATTGATGCTGGTGATGGAACCAATATAGGGAGGGTGGAAAGAAGTAATAATAATAATAATAATAATAATAATAATAATGATTATTCTTTGTCATTTATTACTACTTACTCCCCTGACTGTTCCCAAAGAATTCATCAAATTTTAAGGAAGAATTGGAACATCTTTTCTTGTTATAATGAATTTAGGGATATTTTTGAAGATGGCCCTAAATTAGTTGTTAAAAAAGGAAAATGTTTTAAGGAAATTTTAGAAGGTGGTGTTTGAGATGAATTTGTAGGTACCGCTAGAAAAAAATGGTACCCACAATTGTGTTTTTTTGCAGTCAATGCAAGTATCTTATTGAACAAGAAGGGACCATTGTTAATGGAGTTTATGTGTACACAATATTTTTTTTGCAATTGTAACACTATTGGTATAGTATACTTGGCCCTTTGTAAGCAATGTAATTGTTTCTATGTGAGTAAGACCCAGAGAAATTTTAAGGAGAGTGTTTATGAGCATGATGTTCATCGTGTTTCACTGTTACAGTCATTACAATTGGGTTATCCTGCTGGCAGGCTACCCGCAGTCGGCCTGAATTCCAAAGTCTAGGTCCGGCGTTGGTTGCTGTCGCCTCCTCCCTGACGTCAGTGCGCCAGGGGTATATAAGATGCAGCCGACGCCATTTTCTTCAGTCTTTCTTGCCACGCGGTGCCCGAAGCAAAAGCAGTTCGCAAGTGCCGGTCAGCCGACTCCTGAAGTTTTCAAATTCGAATTTCAGATCGGAAGTCTTCATACCCCATTGGGGAAACTTTTTTCTTGCTCCAGACCGATGTCAGAAAAAGTTAATAACTGTATTTCTTGTGGGGAAGCAAATACCTCATAAGGATTTTCATTCTTACTGTATTCCTTGCCTAGGCCCTGACCATAACATTGCTAGTTGTCAGTTTTGTGCTAGATTTAACCAACGCAGTATTAAGCTTTGGTACGATTTTGCATTTCATTACTTTGGCAGAAGATTTAATTATATAATGCCGTCGGATCAGCCGACTACCGGAATTTATAAAAAACAAAAAGAAAAAGAAAAGGACAGGCATCCAAGATCCAAAACCGACAACGAGGCTTTTTTTAGGCCTGTCGCCAGTTTGCCGGTTCTCAGTGAGGCACTTTTGCAGCCCCTGATGCCCGCTACCTCAGAGCAACAGGCCGCTTCCGACTCCCACGTGGAGCCGACTGGGCCTCTGGAAACTCAAGGTATTGGACACTCAGAAACTATTCCCTCAGATGGGTCCAGAGCCGCTGAGCAGGCATCGGCTTCTCAGGGTGTTTTCAGGCATACACACTTATATGTGAAACCTACTTCAGCTACAAAGACAAAGACTAAAGCAGCTCTAAAGACAAAGAAACAAGTACAGCATTCACCTGGACAGGCCTCCATGCCTAAAAAACAGATGCTTAAAATGGCCAAAGACCTTATTACTTTGATCAGGGGTTCCCAACCCCCTCCTGAAAAGAGGCCTAGGCAAGAGTTAGAATATGAATCGTCAGACCAGGTTTCCATTTCCTCTGATTCCTCCTCTGAACAGGATTATTCTATTCCTCCCTATGGGGATTCTGATGCTGAAGAATCTGTCCCTTCAGCCTCTCCTCCTGAGGATTATTCTTTTGGGGAAACACTGCATACTATGAGGGAGCATTTCCACTGGGAGAGCCAAGATTACTCAGAATCCAAGAAAAGGCTCAGAGATTTCCTTTTACTGCCCCAACACAGGCCCCTGGCTATTCCACCTGTTTTAGACATTGTAAATGATGTATTTTCAAAGTCCAGTTTTTCTCCAGACTCTTTACTACCAGCCCCTGTTAACCCAGACAGATACTACACGGTTCCTGATTCACATAAATTTCTCTATAAGAACCCTGCAGCTGACCCAGAAACCATCTCTCAGGGTCCAAAAGGGGTCAAGGCTTCTACTGCAAAAAACCCTATTCCCTCTGATAGGGATTCTAGGGCCCTAGACAGATGGGGCAAAAAGATTTATACTTCTGCTACCTTGGCTGTAAGAGCTTTAAATTGCCAATTTCATATGCTTAAGTATCAGCAATATCTTATATCCTTGCTTAAACAGAAAATGCCAGCAAATACAGAATGTGCAGACAATAAAGAAATGCAGGATTTATTGCATGCAGCTGAACAAGTTGGAAAGCATACTTTCCAATGTGGCTTTGATTCTCTTGAGGCCTCCTGCAGGGCGGCTGTTACAGGTTCTGTCATTAGGAGACATGCTTGGTAAAAAGAACAAAATTTGCCAGATCATGTTAAAGCAAAACTTTTAGATGCTCCTTTACAGCATGATACTTTGTTTGGTGCTAAAGCAGAAGAGCTGTTGAAGAAAATGGAGGACAAGGATAAATCTATGCAAACAGTCAAGGATTTCTTGCAGGTTCAGCCTCCCAGATTTAGCAGAAACTGGCCTACAAAATATTGGTCCTTTCCAGTGTCAGATAGACCACAAAGGGACAGATCACAGCCCCAAGGCACATACAGGCCTAAACAATGGGGTGCTTCTACCTCCAAGAGCGGAGAGGAAAAATCACAGCCATACAGGAAACAGTCTCAATGACTTTCCACTTCCAGCACCAAGCACTTATCTTTTGGCAGCCCCTTTGGGGCGAAAGCTAGCACTTATTTCACAAAATTGGCACATGATCACCTATGACAAATGGCTTCTAAATATAGTCTCACAAGGCTACAAGTTCCATTTTCATACCCTGCCAAGGCAAAACAGTATGCCAGACCTGCCACGCAATCAATGGGCAGAGGCACAAAATCAAGTTTCATCCCTCAAGGACATGAGGGCCATTCAACAGGTACCAGAACAAGAGCAAGGTCATGGATTCTATTCCAGACTGTTCTTAGTACCCAGAAAGGACAAAGCCTGGAGACCAATACTGGACCTATCTATTCTAAACACATATCTGGATATTCCAAAATTCAAAATGTTGACTCTACAACAACTTCTGCCCATGTTGGGCAAGAAGGCTTGGCTTGTGACTTTAGATCTAAAAGAGGCATACCTGCATGTCCCAATCAGACAAACATGCAGAAGATACCTCAGATTCAAAGCTGGCTCAATGCACTACCAATTCTCTGCACTGCCCTTTGGCTTATCTACTGTGCCCAGGGTCTTCACAAAATGCCTGGCACCAGTAATTGCATTTTACAGACAAAGAGGAATACAAATATATCTTTACTTGGACGACTGCCTTATTCAAGCGGAGAACAAGGACATTCTACTACAGCATCTGGCGTTTGTAAAAAGATTACTGACAAGTCTAGGGTACACAGTAAACAAGAAGAAACCAAAACTCATACCCTTTCAAGAGATAATATTCCTGGGTGCAAGCTTAAATACAACTGCCCAGATGGCTTATCTCATGCCAGACAAACACAGACAACTGACTACTTACTTCAAAATGTTGGCAACAAAGACCCAGTTATCTGCAAGAAAAATTCTGCAGGCCTTGGGTTTCATGGCATCCTGCATTCTGCTAATTCCATATGCAAGACTGCATATGAGGAAACTTCAATGGTATCTGAAAAGTGTTTGGACTCAACATTGCCACAGCCTGGAAACAATAATTACCCTCATTCCCTGCCTGCAACAGGAGTTTCAATGGTGGGCAAAAGCCTGTCACCACAACACGGGACAGCCATTCACCTTACCCACAGCCAGGCAGACATTGACAACAGATGCATCAGATTACGCCTGGGGGGCCCATATGGAAGGAAGATGCATTCAGGACACATGGTCCGCAAGTCAAATGCATCTACATATCAATCAAAAAGAGATGCTAGCTGTTCAGAATGCCCTAACAGCCTTTAAGGATCAACTTCATCCAGGACAACTACTAATAAAGACGGACAATACTACAGTCATGTGGTACATAAACAAGCAGGGAGGCAAACATTCCTACCCGCTCTGCAGGCTAGCCATGAACTTGTAGCACACAGCATTGACTTACCAAGTACATCTGCAAGCTCAATTCCTGCCATGAAGGAAAAATACTCTGGCAGACAAACTAAGCAGAAATCTAATGGATCCCCATGAGTGGAAATTGGATCCACAAGTCTTCAGCATGATAACAAAGACCTGGGGATGCCCGGACATAGACCTATTTGCCTCTCCTCACAACTACCAGCTACAAAGATTCTGCACAAGGACTTATCATAAGCAAGCATGGAAAGTGGATGCTCTATCTTTCAGCTGGAAAAATCTAACAGTATATGCCTTTCCTCCTCTGCCTCTCCTCCCCAAGGTACTCCTCAAGGTCAGACAAGAGAAACCAAAAATGATACTGATTGCCCCAGACTGGCCCCACCAGCACTGGTACCCAATCCTAAATAGCTTGTCTCACTGCACGGCCTGGACATTACCTCAGATTCCTCATTTGTTGACCCAACAAGACAGCCAGATACTGCACAGCCAACTCAAAACCTTAAACCTGGCGGCATGGCAGATAATATAGCGTCTCAAGACACACCTTTTTCTAAAGCAGTAATGGATGTTATTTTGGAGGCCAGGAGGCCTAGCACCAGAAAATCTTATGCAGACAAATGGAAGAGATTCTGTTCTTGGAACCAAGCACAAGGCATTGACACGATTGTTCCAAATATTCCTCAGATTTTACAATACTTAACTGAGATGCTGGATAAAGGCCTTTCCTTTTCATCAATTAAAATTCATGCCTCTGCCATTTCAGCTCATTACAATACAGAACCACCTATTTTTTCTCATCCATTACTGAGGCAGTACCTCAGATGGGCCAAAAACATATGACCTCCAAGGAGAGCACCAATACCTGCATGGGACCTCAACTATGTCTTGGAAAAACTCACACTGCCTCCGTTTGAGCCAGCCTCTGCAGCTGACATAAAATTCTTATCCTGGAAAACAGCTCTGCTCTAGCAATAACCTCCCCTAGAAGAGTCTCAGAGTTACAGGCACTCATGGCTGTGGAACCTTTTATCATTTTCCATCCTGACAGGGTTTCGCTGAGGACAAACCCTACATTTATGCCTAAGGTAGTGTCCAGTGTGGCCCTTAACCAAACAATTCATTTGCCTACTTTTTATCCAAATCCACAGAATAAGGGTGAGAAAATTCTGCATTCTTTGGACATTCACAGACAGCTACGCTTCTACTTGGACAGAACTAAAGCCTTCAGAAATACTGATCAACTTCTAGTGGCATATGCTGCAGCATCACAAGGAAAGCGTATCTCAAAACAGACTATTTCAAAGTGGATAGGCCATTGCATTCATTTCTGCTATTCACAGCATGACAAATCAGTGCCTAAGGGCATTAGGCCACATTCAACCAGAGCAGAAGCCACTTCAGCAGCCTTCCTCAGAGGAGTACCAACCAAAAATATCTTAGAGGCTGCAACTTGGAGTTCAGTGCATACCTTTACAAAGCACTATCACCTACCTCTCTACTCTAAATCCAGGGCAGGCTTTGCCACTGCAGTTCTGCAGGGCCTTATAGCCTCTCCTAATCCTATTTAGCTCCAGCCTCCCAACCTTAGCTTTGGGATTCAACCCAATTGTAATGACTGCAGCAGTGAAACACGATGAACATAGTACAGTTGTGTACCTACCATAAATGTAGATGTTCGAGTGTATTCACTGTTGCAGTCCAGGTTACCCTCCCACCATCCCCCTTTCTTCTTTGCTGGGACCTAACTGTACTTTTCTACTCTATACAACCTATGTGGTGTATTTGCTTGTAGATGAAGGAAACGTTTTTTGTGCATGCATGCTTATTGGCATAATTTAGCCTACCATTTTAGGGGCACCTGACATCTGGGGCAAGAAAAATTGAAGAAAATGGCATCGGCTGCATCTTATATACCCCTGGCGCACTGACGTCAGGGAGGAGGCAACAGCAACCAATGCCGGACCTAGACTTTGAAATTCAGGCCGACTGCGGGTAGTCTGCCAGCAGGATAACCCAATTGTAATGACTGCAACAGTGAATACACTCGAACATCTACATTTATGATAGGTGCACAACTGTACTTTTTGGATATTAAGAAGGGTAATAGGATCAATGCACTTGCAAAATATGTATCTGACAACCCTGATCATGAGTTTGGATTTATGGGGTTAGATATTGTTACTAAAGGTGTAAGAGGTGGCCCATGGAATGATCTTATTGAATCAAAAGAGCTTAGATGGCAAATCAGGTTGAATGCCTGTGTGTATCCTGGCCTTAATGACACCATATCCACTGTAAGTATTTTGAAGCTCCATTCCTATGTTTTGTGATTATAAGAACAAGTTTTAAGTATATACTTTCTATGACAATAGTTAAATGGTTCATGTATTTGTGAAGTTCCTTTTATGGAATTATAAACCTGGTTTATCCTGCACTGGTGTTATCTTTGTTCCAACTTGGACTGTAACTTCATAATTTGTATTACACTCACCTTGATTACATAAATCTACTTCTCAGGTGCTTTGTTCTGTGTCTGTCCATATTCAAGCTCAACTTCTATTACAGGAACCCATACATCCCATGTTTTTAACATGGAGTTCTGTTTCTGATCTGAAATTGTTCTCAGTTCATACTTTTAATTGCTATGGTCATCTTTTTTATCTCTCTCATATTGATAGCTTGTCTTTGGTTTTACATTTCCTATTTCTTGCTTACTTAGCCTCTATCAACACTAAAGATTGTGATGCTTTAATCTTCAGCTCAACAAAAACATTTCTATACTGAGGTTAAATTCCCTTCCAAGTCTAAGACATACCATAATGTTCAATTAATTTTGGTACTAAAGCAAATTTGTACATTCCCAAAATATATGCTCCGAAGAACCTTTTTCTCAACCATCTCATCTCCATGTTCCTTTGGTCTATAGGAATATTTTTTCAAGTTTCATAGAAATGTAGATATTTTTGCAAACATTTCAATGCAAAAATGTAGAATTTTCTTGATTTTGTTGCACAGTTAGGGACACGACATGTTTCCATCCACTAAGCCACTAATCATCTGTAATATCTCTGTTTAATTGTTCACTCCATGACACTTTAAATTTTATACTGTATTGACTTTGTAAAGCTAATCTTTCCTTATATGCTCTATTTATTACTCTTTTCTAGTCTGCCATTTCTGTTCTGGCCTTACTTATCAGATTTGTTATTTGTGATATATTAAATTTACTATCCAGCCTCTGCATATTTTTTTAAACTCTAACAGGATAACTGTACATGCAGATTGGTCAGCATTTGATAACCTTAAAAGTTTTTCTAGCTTCATCCCATTTTATTGCCTTATCATCTCCTCCCAAAATATTGGTTCTTTGTTCTCTCTTTTCCAAATACTAAATACATTTTCTTCTGCAACGTTTTGATTGTTATATATTTGATAGCCTAATAAAGTTATTCTATTTTTAAAGTAAAGATATGCTTAATAGTTGTACATAACACTTTTTATATTCCTTTCGTAAATCAGCTCAAATGCCCAAGTGTGATCCTCTAGCTGCCTTATTGGATGCTATGCCTATCATTTCTTTCTATTTGGGCATATACTCTAGTACTGAATCAAATATAATGATATAAGCTGTGTGGTCTTATAGTATGCCTCCAAATCTGGTGATCCCAATCCACTGTGTTCCTTTGGCAAAATTAGTTTTTACCATTGCACTCTTACTCTTTTGTTATTGCAGGTAAACTCCTTAATTTCCTTTTTCATAGTTTTTCATAACAGGTTTCTTAGTTGATAGATATATCCCTGATCTATATATAAAACCAAAGGGACCAAAAACATATTAACCATGAGTATCTTAGCTGTCACTGTCCATAAATAACATTTTCCATAATGTTACCTTACTTATAATCTTTTCAGTAATTTCTTCCCACATTTCTTTTTATATCCTGTTATACTGTAAAATATTTTAGTTTATCAAATATAATTTTATGTTATATTTTGGATGACTAACATATAATATTATGACATCCACAAAAAGGGCTATTTTTCCATTAGTGTTTCACCATTTGTATCCAATTATATTTGATTGTCTTAAGTTGCTGAATTATGACTCTAAATAAAAAGCAAATAATAATAGTAAAAGTGGACACCCTTGCCTAGTTCCTCTTATAAGAATAAATGCTTTAGACAGTTTACTTCTGCAGATAATGAATATTAATGTTAGCCATTTTTGTAGAAGCCCAAATGAGTCAAAATATCTCATCATAAATTTGCAACTTGCACTAAGTGTTTTTACAGCACAAACATATTAACATGAGTGTATTATTATTATTATTATTATTATTATTATTATTATTATTATTATTATTATTGCCCAGTGCATCCTTTTGAATCATAAGGGGTCTGTTAATATTGTCATATGCTTTTGTTAACTCACATTGATCATGATGTATTACTTTTTTGGCACCTTTATTGAATTATCAAGGAAGACATAGGCAAACATTCATTTATATAAAAGAAGACAAACCACAATAACACATTCACAGTTGTAAACATTATACATTATTATCAATCCAACATTACATAAACTGATCAATTCCTACCTTCCATTAAACCTCACTCCTCCTCCAAAACATCATTCTGCATGTATTGTTCCCACAATTTCAAACTTTTTATATAATTTGCTCCTACCTTTTTGTAAAGATCCCATCCAGTTTTTTTGCCTCTGTTACAATATTCACTACATTAAATATAGTTGGTATAGACTTTGATTTCCACTTTCTAATAATTGCTTTTGTTTTGGTAGCCACTCGAATTAAACTTAACAAGGCCTTACTATGTCTGGGTAATTCAGATGTTGTATGCCCGCTCAAAAAATAATTTCCTTGGTTACATCCATTTGCTCATCTAATATTTTTGACAGAGTACTCTGTAAGGAATTTTTAAAGTCTGCCAACTCATTACACTCCCAGAAAATGTATTCCCAGTTATCATCATACCTATCACATTTGCTATCTACCTAAAGGAAAAATTCTTTGGATTCTGCTTGGGGTATAAAAATACCTATGCAAATACTTCCAAGCAAAAAAAAAAAGCTAAATCTTCTGGACTTTGCAAGTTATACATATGTATTTTCCTTGTTTCCTTGTGAATTGATTAACCAATATTTCTTCTCAACCTTTTCTAACCTCCTCTGATTGATTGCTATAGTTATCATGCAATATTTTATATGTCCTACTAATTATCTCATTTTAACAGCTTCTGTTCTAGATTCAACTAAAAATTCTATAAGAACTAGTCTTTCACTTAGGATTCCACTATCCCTTTCTCTTTGCCTATACTCTGATAATCTCTGATAGGGAAGGCAATCTCTAGCCTGCAATCCAAATGTCTTCTTGGCATCCTCACACTCTTTTACCTTTCTCTTTAATTATTTGCTCCCATTTTCTTGGTTCCTTTGCCACTTTTCTCCAGTAAATTCCAGCCTCCTCTTGCCTATTCTTTGTAACCTAATTGTAGTCATCCTTATCAGCCAAATTTCTTTTTTCCATTCTCGTGTTGGCATAGTTCATAGACTACTTTCTGCTACTTTATGAATATAATATTCTGTATGGCTATTGTTATTCTCTTTAAGTATCTGCATCCAAAATCCCACTCTCTCCTTATTTTTGAATCCCTCCCCCCACTTCATCATCATTATCATTATTATCATCATTTTCCATTTTGAGCTATATATTTCTGCTTGTGTTATGTATATGAGCCTTAACTGTGTATCTCTAAAATAGCTCTACAAATCATGTAATCTTAAACCACTTTGTTCTATTGGAAGCACCAACTTATCTCACTTGACTCTTGCCTTCTTCCCCTCCCAGATAAAATCCTTCAACTTTTTCCTGATTACTGTTCACAACTTCTCTTCAGGTTAATAAAAATATGCCTGACCTGTATATAAAACTAAATAGACTAAAAATATTTCACTGCTTGTATCTTGCTATCCATATCCATAATCAAGAGCTTCCAGTTCCTCAGTTTCTGTGTTACCTTTTATTTAGTCTCTTCCCACATATCCTTAGCTGCCATAACAAAATCCTTTTAACCCATATTTCTAAATACTTAATTTTATCTTGTCCCCATAAATATGGATATTGCTGAAGCAATTTATGTGTGGCTATATAATTTACAGCTATGGCCCTTGTTTTCTCTTCATGAATTTTATATCCTGAAAAGACTTGAAACTGTCTCAGATTATTTCACAGCACTGAGATGTCTTTTTCTGGCTTTATCAGGTACAAAATAATATTGTCTTCAAATAAAAACAACTTTTCTTGATTACCATACCAATTATATCCTTGAATTTCTGAGTCCCTTATTTTCCTTGCCAATGGCTCTAAACATAACGCAAATAACAAAGGGGAAAGAGGACACCCCTGCCTGGTTCCTCTATTCAGAAACAGCATATCCGAGATGAACCTTCTGACTTTAATTTTTGCCTCTGATCCCTCATATATCCTCCTAATTAACCTTATTATTTTATCAGGAAATGCAAATGCATCCATTGCCCTACTCATAAAATCCCGGCTTACTCTGTTAAATGCTTTCTCTGCATCAAGACCCACCACCAACATTGTTTTTTCTTACATTCTGCTCCCCTTTGGATCGTCATTGTTCTATTAATGCTGTCAAAGGTTTGCCTTACCCCATAAAACCATATAGATCCATATCTTTCAATTTTGGCAATACCTTTGTTATTCTTTTAGCTATTACAGGCATAAATACTTTATAATGATGACGTAAAATTGAAATGGGCTTATATGAAGCTGGGTCTGATGGGTCTTTACTGTCTTTAGGTATCACAGCCACCACAGCTTTCTTCCAAGATATTGGTGCTTAGCCTCCTTTTAAAATACTGTTAATCAAAATCTTCCAGATTTTTATCACAGTCTTCCCTTCTAGCTTTCAAACATCCAGAAGAATTCCATTTATTCCTGGATACTTTCCTGCAGAATGATTATACATCACCATTGTATTTCATCTCTTCCTATTTTAATTGTTAATTGTTGAACATCTTCTACATCTAAACTTTGCATACCTAAGTCTTCCATAAACATTTCCATTTGTGCTTTTTCTTGATTTCCACATTTGTCTGCTTTATACATATTTTCATAAATTTTCCAAAATATCTCCAATACCTCTACAGGATCTCTGGTATTTTTTTCTTGTTATAGGATCCTTAAGTTTAACAACAACCCTTTCTACTGTCTGTTTCCTACGTTGTTGTGCTAAATGTTTTTGTGCTCTGGAGTTATTACCAAAAACAGTTGCTTAACAGCAGTCTTTTTAAACTCATGCAGATTATTCAGATACTCTCTTATTTTCTCTTTAGCACTGTGTATTTGTGTCTGCTCTTGTTCTGTAAGCTCCTCCTTATTCTGTAATACTTTTGTCAGCCCTTCTAAATAATTATTATTACTTCTTAACCATATTTCTTTTATTTATATCCTATTTTTAAACTCCACTTTCATTTTACTCCACTCACTAGTTATAACTATTAAAAAAATTTCTTTCTACCCTAATAATTATTGAATAATTCCCAGTACACATTCCTTAAATTCTTCTCTTTTTACAGATAAGTGGGGAAGTGCCAGTCTCTCATTTGTACTTCATTACCCTGTATTTTTATTTTAGTTTTTATTGTCACATGATCTGAAATAGCCTTTGGATATATGTTGAAGCTTTCAATTAAAAGCACATGTTCATGTGAAATAAAATTCTAACTTGCCCAGCCCAGTTACTGTACCTTGGGAAATGATATGTAAATTATTTTCAAGTGCCTACTTCTGAAGTAATGTCTTCCATACAAAATATTTTCATAAATTTCTTCAGAAGTCAACACTCTTTTTCTATATTTTCTCTTCTTGGTCCCTCAGTACATCTTCACTGTTTTAAATCAAGTTTCAGTCCCCATCAATAATTAATATTCCCTGCTGAAAGCTGACTATTTCAACTAAAATTGTCTTAAGCTCCATAATAGCAGTTTCAGGTGGAATATAAATACATGCCAGTGTAATCATCCTCCGTTGCCAGTAGACCTTTACTACCAAAAGTCTACTATTACTATCTTTTTTCTTCTTCTATCACTATTTGAGTTCATCTAGCAAGTAATATAAGTACTCCCATTTTCCTTTTTCCATGGTACTCTGCTAAATATCCCTCCTGAAATTATTTTTTTTATCAAATTCACAAGCTCATTTCTTTCCAGGTGTGTCTCCTGTACTATTGCTATTTGAACTCTGCATTTCTTAATATAATTCAGTACTCTTTCCATTTTGTCTATATCCGTGGGGCCACTCATGTTCCAAAATAATGTGTTTAACCATTATAAGACGTTATTATTCCCACCTATTATATAGGCCATCTTTTTTAATTATCTGTGTCCAGCTTTGGTGTTACATGCAGCCACTGTTTGGCAGGTTTATCTTTTATACTGTTGTTTTTTGTCATCTCCATTTGAACTTTTGTCATATTTTACAAGATTTTTTAAAACACCTTTATTGAATTATCACTTGTGACATGGCAAATTTGCATTTATAGAAAAGCAATCAAACTGCATTAACAAGTTCACATTTACAAACATTATACTTCACATATATTGCTATATATCCTATAGCATAAACAACATTACATAAATTATTCAATTCCTGCACTTTTTTAAACAAGAAACATCTTTATTAAACCATCACTCACAACATTGTGCATTTATATAAATGAAAACAAACCACATCAACACAATCCTAGTTGCAAGCATTTTATATCACAAACCATACTGATAGACTCCCAGTTGCAAACAGTATACATCACTTATAATCTACCCAGTCATTTTCAGTTAAACAGTACATAGCTCATTTAAGTCCTGTCTTCTTTTAAACTTCATTCCTCCCCTGTATATATCGTTCACACAATTCCCATTTTTTCCTATGTAGTTTGCTCCTCCCCTTTTCTGAAGATCTCAATTCCAGTTGTTTTATCTCTCTTACTATATTCACTCCTTCTAGTATAATTGGGTTAGATTTTTATTTCCATTTTCTAGTAATTGCTTTTCTGGCAGCCAACATAATTAGACACAACAAGGCCTTACTATGTCTAGCCAATTCCAATTCTCTATCATAGCTCAGAAAAATGATATCCCTTGTCACATCGATCTGCCCATCCAACATCTCCAACAGTGCATCACACAGGAATCCTTGAGGTCCTCTAACTCACCGCACTCCCAGAAAATATGTTCCCAATTACTCCTTTCTTCCCCATCATACCACTAACATTTGCTGTCTACCTGAGGAAAAATTCTCTGAAGTCTACTTGGGGTATAAAAATATCTATGTAAACATTTCCAAGCAAAAAAATCCTAAATTTACTAGATTTTGTTGCATATTTGAGAGACATACATATATCCTGCCATTGTTTGTTTGTGAATTGCTTATCCAATCTCTTTTCCCAATCCTTTCTAACCTTCTCTGATTGATTGATATTATCATGCTATATTTTATATGCTCTACTAATTATTTATTTTTTAATGGCTGCTTCTGTTCTAGATTCTACTAAAAACTCTACCAATGCTGGTCTTTCATTTAGGACCCCCATATATCTTTCTCTTTGCCTGTACTCTGATATCAATCCTTGATAGGGAAGGCAATATCTAACCTGCAGTCTAAATAAATTCTTAGCGTCTTCCCATTCTATCATCTTTAGTTCTCTAATTATTTGCTCTCAATACCTTGGTTCCTTTGCCAGCTCTACTTGCATATTGTCTATAGCCCTAATTACAGTCATCCCTATCAGCAGACTCTCCTTTCTCCATTCTCATGTTGGCTTAGTTCTTAGGATATTTTCAGCAACATTATAGATATAATATTCTGTATGATATTTGCTATTATCCTTAAAGGCCTGCATCCAAAATCCCAGTTTCTCCTTGTTTCTTGAGCTTCACCCTGTTTCACCATCATCATTTTCCACTTTGAATTATAGTTTTCTGCTTGTGCTATGTATACGAGCCTTAACGGTGCAGCTCTGAAATACCCCTTCAAATCGTGTATATCCCAATCTGCCCTGTTCTACTGGAAGAAGCAGCTTATCCCACTTCACTCTTGCTGTCTTCCCTCCCAGATAAAGTCCTTCAGCTCTTTATTAATTGCTATCCACAACTTCTCCTCTGTTTGTAAAAATATGCCTGACCTGTGTATAAGACTAATGGGACTAAAAACATTTTAACTGCTTGTATCTTACTATCCATATCCATATAACAAAGTTTCTATTTTCTCACTTTTTGTATTATCTTTTGTTTAATCTCTTCCCACATTTCCTTAGCTGTCACACCAGAATCATTTTTAATCCATACTCCTAAATACTTCATTTTATCATTTCCCCATAGATATGGATAATGCTGAACCAATTCATATGTGGGTACATGATTTACTGCTATTGTCTTTGTTTTAGCTTCATTAATTTTGAATCCCGAAAAGATTTGAAACTGTCTCAAAATGTTCAACAACACTGTAATGTCTCTTTCTGGTTTTGTCACGTTTAAAATTATTTCCTCTACAAATAGAGACAGCTTTTATTGACTACCATACCAATTATATCCTTAAATTTCTGAGTCCCTTATTTTCTTTGCCATTGGTTCTAAATATAATGCAAATAACAAAGGGGAAAGAAGGCAGCCCTGCCTGGTTCCTCTGCTTAAGCAGAAATTATCAGAGAGGATCCCACCCACTTTAATTTAACCTCTGATCCTGCATATATCCCCCTAATCAACCTTATAATTTTTTTCAAGTAAATGCAAATGCTTTCATTGTCCTGCTCATAAAGTCCCAGCTTACTCTGTCAAATACTTTATCTGCATCAAGACCCACCAATAACAATGGTATTGTCTAACATTGCTTCCTTCTGGATCATCAATGTTCTGTTAATGCTGTCAAATGTTTGCCTACCCTCCACAAAACTACATTGATCCATATCTATCAATTTTGGCATTAGATCTTACCATTCTTTTAGCTATTACAGACATGAACACTTTATAATCATGGTTGGGCCTGTATGAAGCTGGATCTGATTGATTTTTACCCTCTTTAGGTATTACAGCTACCACTGTTTTCTTCAAGGATGTTAGTACTTCTCCTCTTAAAATACTGTTAAACAAAACCTTCCAGATCGTTATCAGTTTTTTCCCCTCCTAGCTTCCAACCTTCCACAGGAATACCATCTATTCCTGGGGGACTTTCCTGTAGATTGGTTATACATCTCCATTTTTATCTCATCTCCTCTTATCCTAACCATTAGTAATTGAGCCTCATCTACCTCTAATCTTGACTTACTTCATTCTTCCATAAACATTTCCATTTGTATATTTTCTTGACTTCCATATATCTTCTTTATACAGACTTTCATAGATTTTCCAAAATATTTCTAATACTTCTACAGACTCTCTTGTTACCTTCCTTGTTATAGGTTCCCTAAGCTTGGTATCAGCACTTTCTACTTTCTGTTGCCTGAGTTGTTGTGCTAAATGTTTTTGTGCTCTAGTATTATTATTATCAAAAAACATCTGCTTAACAGCAGTCTTTCTAAACCTGTGTATATTATCCAGGTAATCCCTTGTTTTCTGCTTAATATTCTGCAGTTGATCCTCTTCTTGTTCTGTGAGATTCTCCGTATTCTGCAATACTTCAACATTTGTCAGTCCCTCTAAATAATTATTTTTACTTCTTAACCATAGCTCCGTTTCTTTTATTTCCACCCTATTTTTAAACACCACCTTATTTTTATCTGACTCTCTAGATATATTTTAAGAATTGTTATCCTATTGAATAGCTCCTGAATAATCTCCATTAACTATTCCTTAAATTCCTCTCTTTTCAACAGATAGATGGGAAAGCGCCAGTGTCTAATTTTTATTTAATTACCCTGTGTTTTTATTTTAATTATTATTGGCCTATGATCTGAAATAGTTACTCTGTGCATATCAAGACCTTCCATGTTCCTGTGAAATGTAAATTCGGTTTAGCCTAGCCCAAGTTTTATATCATGGGGAATAATATGTAAATTCACTCCAAATTTCTATTACTGAATTCACATCTTCCATATTAAATATTTTCATAAATTTCTTCAAAAATCTACCATCCTTTGTTATACTTTCTCTTCTATGCCCCCAGGCATATCTTCACTGCTGCAAATCAAATTCTATTCCACACCTTTAAGTAATATTATTTGCTGAAAAAAATTATTTCTCCCAGAATTTTCTTAAGCTCCAGTATAACTGTCCTCTTGCATGTAATATAAGTACTCCTCTTTTCCTTTGATCCAGTTATTTTGCAGAATAACCATCCTGAAAATGTTGCTTTATCAAATTCACATGTTCAGTTCTTTCCAAGTGTGTCTCTTGTAACATAACTATTTGCACTCTACATTTTTAATATAGTTCACCATTATTTCTTTTTTATATTTATCTGTGAGGCCATTGACATTTAAAAACATTACAGAAAGCATCACTGCATTAAAAAGTTATTATTCCCACCTTTTATGTACAACACCTTTTTTGTTAAATATCTAGTTCCAGATTTTATGTTACATGCATATACTGGCAAGTTGAACTTTTATATAATCGTCTTGTCATGTCCAGTTTAAACTATGTCACATCTTATAAAACTTTTTGTTTTGTTGAAAGCCCTCAAAAATAAAAAATACCCTGTAAAACCTATTAATTTAATACTAACACACAAACTTTTGTATACCTTCAAATATTGAAGTTTTGCCCTCCTAATAGGAACAAATGTTCCAAACTGACAGCCACACTCATAGAGTTGAGTTAACCTAAAAGAAAGGTCATCCATGCTAAGACACATGGTACAGCATGTGCTTCTAGTAAGTGCTAACTGATTTTGTCTTATTTTTATAACTCTACCAGCTGGGGAAACTCCTAAATGCTTTTGGAGAACATTATCTCTTAGCCAGTTTATCTTTTTTCTCCCAGCCAATCACTCTGCACAAGATTGTAACCAATTTCTCTTTATCAGATTGTCTCCATGGAGATATGAGAACCAGATAGACAATTTTTCATTATCAGATTGTCTCCATGGAGACATGAGAAGTACAGTCAATTTCTCTTTATCAGATTGTTTTTTTTTTTTCCATGGAGACATGAGGGCCAGATACAGAATTGTTACTATGCATACAACCATTTGCTAGAAAAAAAGCCTCATAATATTCAGTATTCTTTTTTCATTTACTTGCTTTCTCTTAAAACTTGTTACTAAATCAATTTAAGGTCCTTAATCCAGTCATTCCCCCATGCAAGAATGAGAGAAAACACATTAATTTTTCTTTTCTCATGCTCTTTTTAACCAGGCATTTTTTTTACCTTGCACTGCCTACATTTCTTAAAACTGAATAAGAAGAAAGAGGGGATGGTGAAAGAAAGGGAAAAGAAAAGAACAGCAGCACCTCTTTACAATCCCCATTACACTTAAAACTAACTGAGAAAACTTTATAGCATGCAAAGAAAACCATACACTACAAAAATAGTAGGGTCTATATTGAATTAGCGAACGCTTAAAAAAGTGAACACTGATTCATCGACCCTATTTAATCGAAAGCCTACAATCCCAAACATTTGGAACAGTGATTTTTTCCCCAGGGGAAAAAAAATTGCTGTTCCACAAAAAAAAAAAATCTTAAAAATAGTATTTGATGTGGGGGGCTTCGCCTCCCACACCCCCCTACTTAAATATACCAACTTCCGAGATCGTGCCACAGTGGAGGAAATGGCAAACTCCTGGAACCGGCCCAGCGATTTTATTCCCTGGGGAAACATTGCTGTTCCAGGTGTTCGGGATTGTAAGCTTTCGGTTAAATAGGGTCGATGAATCAGCGTTCGCTTTTTTAAGCATTTGCTGATTCAATACAGACCCAAATAGTAGTAGTAAGAAAAACTTTCTTCCCTCTCTTCCCCTCCCAAAAGCATTTTTCCAAACATTAATGACATGAAGTAGGGCAGATAATTTGGAGTCCCCCACAAGTGCAACAAATTCTGAAAAAGTCCAATATTTCCAGATATTCTTGTACTGGCATATTTCACAAATATAATTATTGCATTATAATCCCACATTAAGTTACTGGTATTATTACTGTTCATCTCCCAAATCCTGTCTCTGATTCATTTCCAATGTACTCTCAATTCTTCCAGTCAACTCTAATGCTCTCTTCCTTCTCGCCAAGATTTTCCATTACTAGAAGAACAAGAAGCAGAATCTCCTCCTGTTTCACAGTTCACTTTCTGTTGGACAAACTTTAGTATTTTCTCCTTAGCAAGTACTTCATCAAAAATGATTTTGTCCCTCCAGGAAAGAATACCTTGAAGACAGCTGGTACAGCAGTTTGAACCTCACACCTGCAGCTCAACATTCCATGAATAGTGGAATGAATGTAGTTCTCTTCTGCCTGGTGTACAATGAGTAATCATTCTCTACAAACACTCTTCTGTCTCCCACTTTTAATATTTTGTCCTTCTGCCACAGTTTTGTCAAAATCAACTCCTTCTGCTGGTAGGATTCATCTTTACTATTAAAAGTCTAGGTTGCTTTCTCATAGCCATGTTTGGAGCATACACAATTAACAACTCCTGCTATGGAATACCAGTTTAGTTGCTTATTTGTGCTTTCATTAAATTAATGCAGTCTGTTCCTTCCAGCTTCTCTGGTGTAACTGAAAATCTCAGGTTTTCCTTTCATGCTGTGTCATCTAATGTTATTATTTTTTGAAACATCTCTTCCTGAGCAGTTTCATATTCAGCCGGCCTTTTCTTAATTTCAACCTCTGATTTTTGCAGCTTTATCACTTCATCTAAATATCTGTTTAAAGCTTCTTCCATTTTTCCAGCCTTTTGTGTTTTGTGTTGATGTACTCTATCAGTATTTCATTTACTTTAACCAGGTCTGTGTGCATTTGTCTTATATCTTCCTGTAGGTTACTGGAAATTATGTCTGGAGGTTGCATTGCTTTTTGCTGAACAGCTGCAGAACTTTCTCTAGTCAGTGTTTCTTCCTCACTTTTTGTAACTGAGTTTTCCCCAGCTGATCTGTATTTCTTATTACCTGGCATCCAGTCAGTATAATTCCTTGTCAGTTACTGAAATGTAACTATAAACACAAAAGTCTATTGGCCTTCTCTGTTGAGTTTCTGTTTTCACACTGAAAGAGCTAGAGTTAAGCTGTTACTCAATGTGCAGACATGTTGGAAGTTCCAAGACTTTTTTTTGTTTTAATGAAAACCCTCAAACAAAAAACAAATACATCCCCAGAACACCCTCATAACTTATTAACTTAAAACACAAACACAAAACCATGTACATCTTCAGATAATGATGTTTAACCCGCCTGATAGAAATAAATGTTACAAATCAATAGCTGCACACAGGCAAAATCTAACCTAAAATTAAGGTTATTGATGCTAAGGTGCATGTTATAGCCTGTGCTCCTACTTACACTAATTACTGTCTGTTCTTATCTTTATTTCCCTCCTAGATGTGAAAAACAGCATGTATGTTTTCAGAAAACCTTAACTTTTAGCCTTATGAAAAAGTGCACTGGCTTTCTTTAAATAAAACTAGATTATACACTGTTCTAGTAAATGCATTCAAGTATTTAGTTAGGAAAAAAGCTGCTATCTTTTATTCACTTCCAGTAATCCCAAACTTTATTTTACTGAACTGCTTGCCCATACCTTTTAATTTTATATGTCTGTCAGTAAACAATGTCCAGACCTGTAGATTTATATAACTGTTAGTCAGCTTGTTGCCATGAAAACATAAGAAAAAAATGTAGAGCTGCCCTCAGCTCCAGATTTTGCAACTGGCACCGAATTTGCTTAAAGAAAGCAACTTATTACATTGTGGTCTCTCATTTTTTAAACCCACTTGTATTCACAAAAAAATGCCATTAGATTAAACCAAGGGCATTAATTGAGACATTCATCTATGCAGAAAAATAAAATACATTTCAATTTTACATATATTATAATCAGAGCACTTTCACACCCCATGTCCCACCCCAACATGGCAAGATTACAACCTATTGACTTAAGCATGCCTTTGTTCGGCCTTTCTTCCCTTCTCTTTTTATATTGTAATGCCTACATGTCTTAAAACTTAAAAAAAGCATCTGCTAAATATCTTTATCACAGACAAAAATAACTGTAAATGCTTCACTATATAACATGCAATTTATATCATAAAATGTTTTATACAAATACTGTTAAGAAAAAAAATAGTTTTACTTAGAGTTCAGAATGAACAGAACTGAGCATGTCTGTGCAGTTCAAAAGAGAACTAAAAAAATAAATAAATAACAACAGGAGCTCACGTAGTGTGGTCGGAAGCAAAAATACACTTCTGCTCTTAAAACTTCTTTTAAAACACAACTTCCTCCAAACAACTAGGTAGTACCACCAATGGAAAGCTTCTTAAAGAATGAACTTCTAAAACTTCTTCTAAAAATGAACAACCATACACTGTAAGACGAGACTGGAGATATGGCATAGACTTTACGTTTTATTAAAAGTAAAAAATATATAATAGAAAACCTGGTTTAGCACTTTTGTCTCAAGTAAATTAAACGAGACTTCTTCAGAACTAGGATTTGCTTAAAGGACACACTTAAAATATACGAAAAATCAATCATGTGACTTTGCAAACCACCAATAAAATAAAATACACTAGAATAAATAATTAAGTCTAATCAAGAACAAAATAACATGGAATTAAACCAGTTAAAAAACATATTTGTACAATAAAAATGTTTGTTTGTCTTTCGGCTTTTCTTGGTTATGGGTCACCACAGCGGAACTCCGGTCCGCTAATGATTGGCAGTAGATTTTCACGAACGCCAAGGTGCCAGCTCGATGTCCAACCTTCAACGAAGGCACGCTCATTTATGCATGTCTTTCGAACGCCCACCCAACCGCGGGGAGGGCATGCAGACTCCACACAGAAGGCACTCCCTTCACTCCAGCCGAGAATTAAACGGGAGAACCTCTTGCTGTGAGGCAACAACGCTACTGCTGCACCACCGCGGAGCTATTTGTACAATAAAAATATGCAATTTAAAAAGTGCAATTTAAAAATCAAAATGTACATATAATACATTAAAAATAATGAGATAAAAAAGCTGTGCACACTAAATCTTCAACACGTTTAACTTAAGGAAGGAGTGATGAAAATGAATTCATTAATTCCTGGGTATACAGATGCATTCATCTTAATTTGCCAATACAACTCTCTCTGTTCAAAAAGTGCTTCCCAACCGTTCATTTCTTAGGACAATTTCTAGGAAATCAAAATAAAATTTGAGATGTTTTGTGTAGGAAGTGGAGTGTTTATAAAGAGAACTAGCTTTGTTTTGTCTTAGTAGTTTATAATTGTGCTCATATATCCTCTTTTTAAGCTGTCTCTCCATTTTCCCAACATAAAAGCATGAACAAGAGTGACAGCAAGTAATGTAAATTATACCCTTAGTGAGACAGTTACCATACACTAGTTTAACTTTAAAATTACAATAATTGCCCAAAACAATTGTTTCTTGTTCTAAAATCTATGGACATTGGGTGCACACACCACATTTTTGAGTACCTGAAAGAGTCCTTAAAGGAAAAATAGTAGCGTTTTCAAAAATGTTTTTCATATTTTTCCTGTTTTATAAACAATTTTGGTGTTTCCCCCAAAGTATTGAAAATACTGTCATCCACTTTGAAAATGTTCCAGTTTTTCACATCTTTGATAGCTCCAAGACATAAGTTGTATTTAACAAGAAAAGCATTAGTGAAATCTGCACTTTTGTTTTGAGCTGGAGTCATAGGTGTTGTACTAGGCTCTAGAGATGAACCAAGTAAGGGGGGGTATTTAGTCCCCAACCCCCTAAATCCTCTTCTCTGACTGCTGGCAGAAATTTGTAACATAAACATTTCAAAATTACAACACATATCAGCCAGTACTAACTGGCGTTTAAAAATATTTTTCTTGCAATGTAAGAGATGACAGCTTGAAAAGTGAAAATAATGATTCAAAAAAGTAGGTTTTCTATAAATTTTCAAAAGCAAGCTCTTTCGATTATAGTCTTTCCATAGGTTCACATCCAAAAAGTCAATCTGGTCGTGAGAAAAATGGTTGGTGAATTTCAAAAAAGAAGTGGAATTCTTAAGAAATACTATGAATTCTGCAACATGTGTACTAGAAGCTATCCAAAGGATGAGAATATCATCCAGGTAGTGACAGAACAGTTCCCAACAATGGTTGTGAGTGGAATTAAAACTAATACTCTTCTCCCACCAGTACATAACCAGATTAGCATATATTGGGGCACAAGTGGCCCCCATAGCTATGCCACTAGTTTGTTTGAAGTACTTTCCTTCAAAAAAGATGAAATTATTCAGTAGAATGAATTCCATTAGAGTGGTGGTGAAATTAATCAAGGTGTTGTCTAAAGAAGTCCTCCTTTTATCCTCTTATTTTGTTTTCCCCCCTTTTAGTGTCCTTCCAAATATTAACAATATGAAGTAGGGCATATGCCTGTCAGTCCCTCAACAGGTTTAACAAAGTCAACAAAAATCCAGTCTTTCTCAGCCACATTTTCTTGTAAATCCATATTTCACAAATGTGATTGATGCTTTATAGTCTCACATTTATTCACTAATTTCAATGTCGCTGGTCTTTCTCCTGTTCATCTCTGTCTCCCAACTCCAGACTCTGGTTCAAGTTCAAGGTACTCTTGATTCTTCTAGTCAACTCATATGCTTTTTTTTCTATCTCTAAAGCATTTTCCTTTGGAACATTGGAAAATGTTTTACTAGCAAAGTCTCTCTATGTCTAACCATCAGAAGAATGAGTAGCAGAACTCCCTTCTGTCTAATGGCTCACCCCTTGTTGGACAAACTTTTGTATTTCCCCCTTAGCCTGTTCTGCATCAAAAAAGACTTTGATCTTCCAGGAAAAAATATTCTAAAGACAGCTGGAGGCAGCAGCTTGAATCTCACACCTGACTCTCAACATTTCCTGATTGCTAGGATACACGTGTGTCTGTTCTGACTGGTGTACAGAGAATGATTATTTTCCACAAATACTCTACTGTCTGCAGTGTTTAATATTTTGCCCTTTTGCCACCGTTTGTCATGATCAATTCTTTCTGCAGGTATGATTGCATCTTTACTAACACAGGTCTTGGTTGCTTTCTCATAGCACGGTTTGGAGCATACACACAATTTATCCTTTCAATTAACAAATTCTGCTGTGGAATACCAGTCCGGTTACTCATTTGTGCTTTCATAAAACGTGTGCAGTCTGTTCCTTCCAGTTTCTCTGGTACAGCAGAAAAATCACGTTTCCCCTACATGCTCTGTCCTCTATCTCTGCCATTTTTTGAAACAGTTCTACTTGAGGAGTTTCATACTTAGTCTTTTCTTCATTTTGACTTCTGATTTTTGCAGTTTTATCAGTTCATTTGAATAGCTTTTTAAAGCTTTTTTTCATTTTCCAACCTTTTGTTATTTGAGTTGATATACTCCTTCACTGTTTCATTTATTTTAATAAAATCTGAGCATGTTTGATTTATTTTTCCTCTAAATTACAGGAGCTATCTGTTGTACCAAAGCCAGAGCTTGAAATCCTTTTTGCTGAAGAGCTGCAGGATTCTTCCTAGTCAGTATTTTCTCTTTACTTTTCCTAGCTGATTTTCTTTCAGGCTGTCTAACTTTCATATTTACTGGCATCTAGGCAGTGTACTCACTAGCCAGTAACTGAATTTTACTAAAACAGGCAGAATTATGGCCCTAATCTATCAGTTTCTTTTTTCATACAGGGAGAGCTGAGATTGTGTGCAGCCATCTTGGAAAAGCAGCACAATGTATTACTCTTGACAGTACTCTTACCATTCAGTTTTTGTCAAAATCATCATAAAGAGTTTGTAATCATGATTTAGAATCAAGATGGATCTGTATGACCCTGAAGTGAAAGGCTTTTCCTCCTCCTTTGGTATATTTACCACTATTGCTTCTTCACATGTCAAGGACACATCCCCACCAAAAAATATTGTTAAAAAACACTTGCTTTCCTGTTCATTTTTTCCACACTTATATTGGAATTCAATTTCTTCCATGAGTTTTCCTGTGTTATGGATTGGCATTGCTTCTTTAATTTCAGTTACTTTTATTTTTGATGTTAATATCCCTCTTTCTATTTATTTTAACTGAGGAAGTTGTAAATGACTTCAATATGTTGCCATCTCTTGTAGGTTATTCTCAACCTGTGCATCTAATCTATATAATGTTCTCTGAAGGTTTACTATTACATTCATATTTTTTTCTTGGCTGACCTCTCCTACTCTCATAATTCCTGATTTTAGTTATCATCTTTTCACCTTTTTTATTGCCTCAAACATTGAGAAAGCAGTTTGGTTGCTCTATGGTTATTGTAAAAATATAGCTGTTTTAGAACTATTACTCAATATTTATTCATATTTCTAAATACACTTGCGTAGCTCTACCATCTTCTTTCAATTCTTCAACCTGTGTTCCATGTATATTTTGCTTCTTCCTGTAAATATCTTACTTGTCTAAGCTCTCTAGATTCCTACTGTGACTATTATACCATATATTGTTTGCTTTATGACCACATTTCTAATCTTCAGTTTACAGTTGTCCCAATCCTTTGTAAGTTCTTTGCTACTTAGATTCAAATATAATATTTCACTTAAAGTTTAATCTATCCAGTAACTAAACTGCTTCCTTTTCTGAATAAATACCAGTATTTCTTGCAATACTCTTTTACTTGCTTACAAAAATTAATTTGAATATGTGTATGGTCTGACACTGTCACTGGATGTATTTTCATGTATATCCTTTTGATATATACAGAGCAAAAAACATGATGTGGCCTTGGCAAAGAACTCATTTTATTGTCACTTTGTTATAACTCTTTCACCTTCAAAAGCAAGACTTCTTTAGAAATAAAGCTCTAAGAGACACTCCATTTTAAATTTGCAGTAATTACGTGATGATGCTTGCTCTGAGAGTGCTGATGGAGAAGTACAGAGAAGGTTAGAAGGAGTTGCACTGTGTCTTTATGGACTTAGAGAAAGCATATGACAGGTTGCCTAGAGAGGAGTTGTGGTATTGTATGAGGAAGTTGGGAGTGTCAGAGAAGTATCTAAGAGTGGTACAGGATATGTACAAGGGTAGTGAGACAGCGGTGAGGTCTGTGGTGGGAGTGACAGATGTGTTTAAGGTGGAGGTGGGATTACATCAAGGATCAACTCTGAGCCCTTTCTTATTTGCAATGGTGATGGACAGGTTGACAGATGAGATCAGACAGGAGTCCCTGTGGACTATGATGTTTGCAGATCACATTGTGATCTGTAGTGAGAGTAGGGAACAGGTGGAGGAGACCCTGGAGAGATGGAGATATGCTCTAGAGAGAAGAGGAATGAAGGTCAGCAGGACTAAGCCAGAATATATGTGTGTGAATGAGAGGGAGGACAGAGAAATGGTGAGGATGCAGGGAGTAGAGGTGGTGAAGGTGGATGAGTTTAAATACTTGGGATCAACAGTTCAGAGTAATGGTGAATGTGGAAGAGAGGTGAAGAAGAGAGTACAGGCAGGATGGAGGTGGTGGAGAAGAGTGTCAGGAGTGATTTGTGACAGACGAGTACCAGTAAGAGTGAAAGGGAAGGTCTACAAGAGGGTAGTGAGACCAACTGTGTTATATGGGTTGGAGACAGTGGCATTGACAAAAAGGCAGGAGTCAGAGCTGGATGTGGCAGAGGTAAAGATGTTAAGATTTGCACTGGGTGTGACGAGGGTGGACAGGATTAGGAATAAGTATATTAGGGGGTCAGCCCAGGTTGGAAGGTTTGGAGACAAAGTCAGAGAGGCAAGATTATGTTGGCTTGGACATGTGCTGAGGAGGGATGCAGAGTATATTGGGAAAAAGATGCTAAGGATGAAGCTGCCAGGTAACAGGAAAAGAGGAATGCCTAACATAAGGTTCATGGATGTGGTGAGAGAGGACATGCAGGTGGTTGGTGTGACAGAGTAAGATGCAGAGGACAGGAAGAAATGGAAACAGGTGATCCGCTGTGGCGAACCCTAACGGGAGCAGCCGAAAGAAGTAATTATTTGATGAAAGTCATGTGATAAAAACAGTTATATGACATCAATAACATATATAATAAAATATAATTCTGGATTTCTCTGCATTATAATATAAACAGCTGGGCTGCTTTGAAATGGGCAGCAATGTTACAGTTGTTAGTGACTGAGACCTGCTTTAGAAGATGACTGAAACCTGATACATACAATGACTGACATTTTTGTAAGAATTAAAAAAAAAAAAGTGAAATAAATATTGCAACATCAAAGAATCATTTATATTCGCAATCTCATTACCTGAATTTTAAGAATGCCAGTGATACTGACAGATTCTTTCAGACTTGCTGGATGGTTGACATTAAGTCTGAGCTGCCAGTAAAGTTCACGATATCCCAAAAAATTTTCCCAACTCCCCCAAAAGTCATGATAACTTTTTTCCAGCACCATGAAAGTGAACTTGGAAAACTTTTACAGCAAACAGCTGCCAGCATGTTTATTTAAATCATTGTTAATTGAACCCTGCATTCAGTTTTGCATCAAAGAATGAACAATTAGCTAAATAAACAACTGCTTTAGTCTCATAGTCTGCCCATACATGTTCAAGTAATAAACTGCAATCCTTCACTACTTCATTACAACTATTGACATTAATAAAACTAGATTACTTGCAGTGACCACGTTTCCTGGTCCCACCCGGCTCTAGCCCAGTTTTAAGCTGTTCTCAGCCTTAAATTACAGTATAAGTTTGATGTTAGTTCTGCTCATGTAAATAAATCCAGGCCGGTAACCATTACCTCTCTAGTGCTGTCATAATGGGAAATTGTTCTCCAGTTAGTATTGATTATTTTTTTGTGTTTTAAAATCTTTATTGGTTTTTAACATATTTACAGTATGTACAATAGAAAGGAAGATATTGCAAACATTATATAACACTCAATTTTGCACGAGTTTAAAAAAATAGTTATTTCAATATCAATTCTATAAACAGCATCTCCAATTTGTCCCACCAGCATGCTTTCATCACATTATTAAAATATCTTATTCTGAACACTTCTTTTGCATTTTTACATAAAATAGTGGCTAAAACCAGAAATTATTTAAACAAAGGTATCACATCTGATTTCTAAGTCTTAGTAATAATTTTTCTTGGTACTGCAAGAAGACTGCAGAACATTCTATACTGATTATTACCTATTACCACTGGAATAGGAGGTATTGCCGCGGTGGTACAGCGGTAGCATTGTTACCTCACAGCAAGAGGTTCTCCTGTTCGATTCTTGGCTTGGGAGTGCCCTGTGTGTGGAGTCTGCATGTCCTCCCCATGGTTGAGTAGCGTTCGAAAGACATGTGTGTGTAAATGGATGTGCCTTCATTGAAGGTTGGGCATCGAGCTGGCACCTCGGCGTTTCGTAAAAAAATCTACTGCCAATCATTAGCGGACCGGAGTTCCGCTGTGGTGACCCCTTACCAGGAAAAAGCTGAAAGACAAACAACAACCACTGGAATAGGAGCCTTAGATAGAATTGTTCTTCTTGTAAGATCACAATTATCTGGATTTTTTTATGCCATGCACATTGTTGCTGTAACTTAAAATCATAAATATCTTAAAACTGTTAGATTGTGAGGGGTTTGTACCCCAACTTCTTCACTACATTTGAGAATATGGATGAATCTCTGTGCCCTCTCTTTCTGCATGTTTCTCATGGTGCCAGAAAGGAGATGATGAGGGTAACCCTTCTCCTCAAACATACCACTTAATTTGATCAACCCAATGCAAAAGTTGTCATCAGATATTAAGCTGGAAAGACAGACCATCTGGCCTTTCACCAGGTTATTTTGCTTGTTAGTTGTTTTCCCTTTACTTCAGTTTTTTCTCTTCCATATTGACCTTCAGGATGTTATAGATACTTCAGCTTTCAATTTCTGTTAACAATTTATAGCATTTTGGGGGCTTTTAGAATTGTAACTGTTCTCATTCAGAAATCAGTTTTTAGCTGCTTATACTACCACCACCATCGTCTAGGGATCTGCACCTTCCTGTTTTTGTAGGGACTAGTTTCAGGTCAAATTCTGTAAAACAGGTCTCAGTCACTAACAACTGTAGCATTGATGTGCAGTTCAAAGCAGCCCAGCTGTTTATATTATAATGCAGGGAAATCCAGAATTATATTTTTCTCCAAATTTTCACTAACAACTTATCATATCATGGAAACTGTCCATCTTAGACATATAGTATCAGTAGCTTTTACATGTTGGTAAGAAATTCCATTCTAATTGTTTGTTTGTTGAAATATTGAGAGAAAAATGAACAACAATGTCCTCAAACACATCAAAGGTTTCACCTGCTGTTACTCTATAGTTTGTATTTCAGTTGTTTTTTTGAAATATTAATATACATATTCAAATATTATGTATCTTCATAATTACTAGCAAACAAATAGCAATATTTGCAGCACTGTACATTATACATGGATAGTGACAGTGCGTTTATCAGTCTCCCACCATGAGACTTCATACTACACTCTTTAGTAACATGCAGTTCAGTCACTTATGAAAATATGTATGTAAATATGAAAATATGAATAACAAGTGAAAAAGTTTGATATTTCCATTTCAGTGAATACTAACTTAACAATCTTAGTATTGTTTTGTTCCTTACACAGTGCCATTTCATATTTTGCCTATTATTAATTAGTAAGTCATGTAGTGAAGGGATCTAGCCCCCCCCCCCAAACAAAATGGTGGGATGCCATAAGGCAGTATGGGTGTTTAAATGAAGTATACAAAACAGGTGGCATATTTGTGAATGAATTATTCACTCATGAATTCTCCTCATCTTCAGAAATACGCAGTTTATTTTATATTTGTTTTATTGGGGTAGTGCACTGATCAATATTTACCAATTTCAGGCTCAGCTGTGGTATTACTAACTACCTAAAACTATGTCCCTAATATCAATATTATTTGGAAAACTTTGAAAATGTCTCTGGGCAAGCACAGTTTTTGGTGTTATCAAACTTGCAAACTTCTTCATGTTTCAGCAGGCCTTTTCCTCTGGTAAACTAGTCTTAGATTCCTATGAGATCTTTCTAGATCTTTCTAGCTACACTGCATTCACATTGTTTCTTTCAGTCTTCCTACTGGGAATGCTTAGACCCTAATTTAGTAGACAGATTCATATGGTGCAATATCTTGAGTTACTCTACACTGTTTATTCCCTTTAGAATTATTCTACAGTCAGTTCATTGTTGTTTACAATGCATAATTAATACCAACTAAAGGGATATCTTGCTATCCCAATGTCCTCCCATTTTTCCATGTTTGTTGGTGTCATAGTTAATAGTCTCCATATCTTCAGGACTTACACTTTCTCTCAAACTATATGGAGATTTAGTAATCAAAAAAGATTATTTATCATTACTGCCCAGGGTGTATCATGGTAGCTACCAAACCTAAATACTTAGTCACATTTGATAACAAGAAGCAAATGTTTTATCTGCTCTTCTGAAATTTTATACAATAAATCAATGGACCTTGCTACATAATACCTCAGTACCTAAATCAATAGCATATATAATAAGGTATTTAAATGCATATAAGCTCTTATCTTATAAATGATCATAGACCTCACATACAATATTCTTTTGGATACTACATGAAATAGTTTTGTCTTGGATGTAATGTTAAGACGGTCTAGGTTTGAGTTCCTTTCTAAATAGCTGTACTTAGTTTCATACCTTGATACCTAGATGATATTGACTATGTTAATGGCTTTATGAGTTGTATCTTCTTGCTTGTCACTCTGCAATTTTTTTAAATAGTTTACCCATTTAACTTTTTGGAAACTACATATTTTTACATTGTTATTGCTTATTTAGGAAAGACTTGTCTGCTTGTGTGTGGTTTACTATTTGATTTCTATTTTCTTAATACAAATTCTGTATACTAATTGTCTTCACAGTCATTATGGTCTCTTTCAAGATCTACTAATGAAGTGTATTGCAGTGAGATGCTGTTATGAATTTCCTTGGGGTGTCACATTTAGAACTACATATGCACAGGGCATCAGAACAGTTCACCTTGGGTACTAGCTCCTAGATCAAACAATAAAGTGTACAAGTCTAACTAAATAAATGATTATATTGAACTGAAGTATACACTACACAGCACAGCTGTTATAAATGGATATCAGACACATTGCAAGAAGTCTTGTTTTTTATTCAGTACAACTTGTACATCTGTCCATGTAGGAAATACCTCTTTCACATATTATAAGATATAAATGCATGGCTGGTCAGCTTTAACTATGCAGAACATTTCTGGTTTCTTTACAATATTTATGTGCACACCAGCCTTTATTACTTCAGCGATTATCTCTACTTGGCAATAGCTATAATGAGGATTTCAAGATCATATTTATTGTTCTTTTGGCAATAGATGCCTGCTAAGTTACAATTTGTTCATTCCTCTTTGAGAATTCAGCTGAAAATGATCTCTCTGTTTATCTATTTCCTTTATAGGCACCATACATTTTCTCCTTGCATTGTCTTTCTCTTCCTTTTCTATGTATCACAGAGTGGATTAAGAGTTCTCCTTTCATTGTGTTACTCACCCTTCTCCTCTGTTTTATTTCCCTTACTGGCTTTGTAGCCTCTTTCAATATTTCCTTTACCCAATTTTTGAAATGTATGTCTAATTGATTTTATTACCCCTCAATCACAGATTATCTCTAGCTAGACAGTGATAAGGCTCTCCTTTTCAACCATAGCAGGTATCTCAGGAGGACTTCTGAATAAACCTAAGAGGTTCAGTAAGGAGGACCTGTGTATGAGCTAGAAAACTGTATTATTATTATTATTATTATTATTATTATTATTATTATCATAAGGACTTTTAAGAGTCCAATGTTCACCCTAGTAGATATATCAGAAGGGCTTTCAGATGATCCAAAGAAAGTCAACATAGAGGGAACCTGTGCAAGCTAGCAACTTCATAAAGGCATTAGTACATAAGAACATAGGACTAATACTAGACAACTGATCATGGGGACCATAGGCTACCTAGCCATCTATACATTTAAGTAGGCAAACTTAAAAGTTCTTGCCACTGTTGACAATAACTTAATACTGGTAACCTCTCAAATTAAGCTGGGCCTTGCATAATAACCCTGCTGTAAATTTGTGTCTAGCTAATCTACACAACAAGACTAGCCTTAAAGATAGCCAATGTAGTACTTTGTTTGACCTGCAATGGCAACTTATTCAATAGGCTTGGAATATGCATATGTTAGGAACCTATCTGTCCAACTAGTTTTGTTTTTGTTTTGGTTTAGGTTTAGTTCTCTAGCACTAGTATTTGTTGAAGCACTGTTTTTTGTGAAGAAATAGGAGGTCAAATAAGATTGGGTCTTTCGTGGCTGAAAAAGCTACACACAGGTGACCTCAGAGCAGCTGGCAGGCTGATGAGTAAAAGCAGTGCAATGGTTGCTGCCACTTGAATGTAAGCCATCTGATACCTCACAGGCAGAGCCTTCTCTCTTCTTACCATGTAAGCTACCTATATTTTTCATAATCTTTTTTCTTTCTCAGGTACTTGGAGCCTACAGGCACACCCAAGCTATCTAGGATGGGATCTCTGCATTTCTGAGTCATACAATTCTTGTCGCCTCACAGTAAGATGCTCTCCGGTTCGATTCTCAGCTAGTGTGTCTTCTGTGTGGAGACATGCGTGAATGGGCGTACCTTCGTTGAAGGTTGTGCGTCAGGGCTGGTAACTCGGCATGTAAAAATCAACTACCAATCATTAGCAGACCGGAGTTCCGCTGTGGCGACCCCTAACCGGGAAAAGCCGGAAGATGCAAACAAACAATTCCACCTATTCACGCTATCTGCCCACCATGGCTAGAACTGTACTTGCCAAAATAATTCAAAGCTTGGCCCTGGGGGAGGGGTTAATACATTTTCTGCCTCACCAAGAACAATTCATCCCACCAAGGTATGTTTAAGCAGTGCTTATGTCACTTCTGCTTACTGTTAATGACTGATTAACTAACCTCAATCAAAATATTGTGCCACCTACTCTCTCCTTTATCATTTTAATTGAAATAACCCTGTGTATGTTACACTACTATTCCTTATAGATTTTACTAATACAGCTACATCCCACATAGAGTTTGACTATCCTAAACTAGAATTTTATTGTTTTCCATCATACATATACATCACTTATACACCTCTAGTTGCAAGGATGGATGCATTTTAATATTGTCATTCTGTATGTCACATTATATGTATATCTATCTATGTATCTATCTATCTATCTATCTATCTATCTATCTATCTATCTATCTATCTATTTATATGCCCTCCCCATAAAAAAAAGATTGCAAAATTTCAGGAAGATTTTGTTGAGGATTCATCACCCAGATCATGCAACCATCTGCAGACCAAAACTTCTGTATATTTATGTGTGACCATTATCATAACGTCCCAGTGTGAATATCTCTGTCAAATACAGATACTTAAGGTTTCTACTGTGAGGACAAAGAGAGACCACGACAATGGACAGCCTTGCCTAGTACCCCAAAACAATTTAAATATGTATGAGTTAGTCCTATTCATTACTACCCTAGCTGTAGGATTAGTACTTAACCCTTTGTACCATGATATGAACATTTTAGGGAGCCCAAAAATCTATAGGACATGCCAGAGGTAGCCCCAATAAAGGGAGTCAAAGTATTTTTTAAAGTCTGTAAAATGGACTGCTATGGGGTTTTGGGTATTCTGGCTACACTAACATCTTAGCCAACTGTCCATCAATAAATTGGATGAACTACACTGCCAACAGTTGGTACACCTCATACTTTTTGACATTATAGATGCTAATTTCCTTGCATAAATATTTAATGATCCCACTTGGTGTCCAAATATCCTTGATCTTACCCTAACAAGTATGCTCCCTTTTTGTAATCTCCATTTATTTAATTTTCTCTCGTCAAATCAGACCATAAATCAGTGACCCTTTCCTTCAAAAATGGTGGTAATTCCTCAAACATCCCCCAGTGTTTAGTGACTTCTCAAAAGCATATCTTACTCAATTACAAGATGGCCTAAATAAATTCTGTTGTAATCTTCTCCAATTGACTCCATTACTAAAGTCATTGCTATCTCTCTCACTTCTACTCCCATTTAAATAGTTGCATTGATATCACAGTTCATATCTGCAACAAATATAATGAGAAAATTAAAAGGAGAAAAATATAGAACAAAAGAAATAAATGACTTATTTATAACAGGTTTCATTCTACTCACTTTTTACTTTAGGGGTGCACAATGTAAGCTAGCATCCTATTTCTTTGGCAGTCCCTAATGCTTCCATAAAAAGCACTATAATATTGTCATCTTTATTGTAAATAAAACAGCTATCATATTACTTATTCTTCTGTTAATAATCTGCCAGCACACCTCTATTAATTGTGTTTCCTTTTCCTAGTAGCTGTTATGCTAGAAAACTTGAACAAATGCTAGCTGTTTCCTTCTTTAGATTAACACAGTTTCAAGTGTATCATTTTGAAATATTGCAACATTTTTATTATAGGTATTGAATTCTGCCATTTACGTTTTTAGGGGACATGCACACATAAAGAAACAAAGCATCTAAATTATGCAGTAAGATTTTTTTCTCACACACTGTTACATGTTAAAGTGTTTCTGTTAACCAATGGGAAAAGTATGTATTTAGTTCTCCATTCAATGCACTCCATCACGCATCAATATTTTTTTAGCTTTTGACAAAGCGCTCATGTATTCTGAAAGCTTAAGTAGGCTATATTTTAAAATTAATGTAGTTAAAATACTGATGTACAAAATAAAAAAAAAATAACAATGTTCAGCGAACATTAACCAAAAAACACAAAAACAAATATGGACTCACTGAACTACAAATAAGTCACCAAATCCCACATAAGAGTAACTGCAAAAAACAGACAACTAGTCTCATTCTGAAATCAGTGATACACCAAGACAAAAAAATAATAAAATAATAATAACATCATCAGACATAATCTGTCAGAATAAAGGTACTGTTAGGGAAAGGGTATTTCGGAAGGTAAGGCAGAACTGGTGTTAGGAGCAGGGATAGGGTTAGGGTTAGCAGATATGATTAAAGTGGTGCACCCTGCACACTTTACTCATGCCTGCAAACTTTAACCCTCTCTCCACCCCTAACCCCAACCCTGTACCTTACCTTCCAAAAACCCTTTCTGTAACAGTACCAGTGCACAAAATAATTACAGACATTATACACACACAAAAAAAAAACATACATGCACACACTAAATCGATCCCCTTATCATAAACCTAACACAAAAACACACAAAAGACTGAAAAGTCACTTGACTGAAACCCATAAGACTGAAACCCATAATACTGAATTTCAACATACTAAATTGTAAACTGGACCATATAAAACCAGACTAGGTGGGGGGCTACACCCCCCACATCCCCCTAACTATATATACTAACTCCAGGATCACACTACAGTGGGGAAAAGGGCATATACCTTTCACTTACCTTACAGTAGTCTACATGCTGCTACTACTATGCCCTTTTCCCCCCACTGTAGTACAATCCTGGAGTTAGTATATATAGTTAGGGGGGTTGGGGGCACAGCTCCCCACCTAGACTGGTTTTATACGGTTCAGTTTAAAATTTAGTATGTTGAAATTCAGTATTATGGGGGTTCAGTCTTATGAGTTTCAGTGAAGTGACTTTTCAGTCTTTTGAAATTTCAGTCTTTTGGTCTCAGTCAAATGCGATTCAGTCAAATGAGGTTTCTATCATATGATAGGGTTCCCGCTAACTATATGTATGATATAAAGTCTTACTAGGGAAAAGTAGAGTTGCATGTTTTGCACTAAGACATACAACTCATCTCAATTGGTTCTCATAGCATGGTCTCTTAGTGTCAAAATGTGACTTTCTAGCAAAACATTTGTATACACAAGTGCATAACCATCAGCTAAAGGGCTTTAATCAGGCAGGGCCCTTTATGAGCCTTTTTATACCTTTCATTAGTTAAAATAATTATTTTTTTAACTATATTCACTACACACAAATATTCCCTCAAAATTATTCCTAATTTCATCTTTAAACTAAAACAATGAGTGAGAAGGTCACTGAAAAAAACAATCAGTAAAAACAAAACTGAAAACTCCAGCAAAGCTGGAACTTCCATCGAGTGACCTCCCAAACCTCTTGTACATTAACAAAAATATTTTAAAGATTTCTTTGTTGAAATAGTAATTGTACTACCAGCATGCATATTTGAACTGTAACTTCCTCATACCTGTTGTCCACTTTATTCCTTATATTCTTTTTGTCCCTTGCCCCTGCTAAAAATCAAGTCCCATTCATTTGCTTGACCATTTGTTCCCCTGTACTGGGATGATTGTTGAGCAGAAGATGGACCATCATTGAGGTGGCCCTGATGCGTGGATGATTTTTCCTTCTGTGTGAATCTCAGAGTCATGCAATCCAAAAATACCAGCCTAATGGTGTGTCCATGCTCTTGTGTATTTGCTGAATACAGGACTACTGTTCTATGAACATCTTGATGGGTACTGATGTCTTGACCCACTATCCTGCATGCTGAAATTCCTTAATCTGCTAGGAATCAGTTAATTAGCAGGTTGGGCTACCCAGGAAAAGCAAACAAGTGTCAACTTTTCAGTCCCACTAACCTTCATTGGTTTCTCCAGTTCCTGGGTTACTAATCGATCCTAGATCATTTGGATTACAGCCAGAGATTCATCCCTTAGCAGCATGTGACTGACATCTTTGTTTAATTTAATTTTTTCTTTCTTTTGACTGTCCAGACAGATAATGAAACTATTGTAAATAAACATTATGCTGTGTATGGCTTACACTGAACATGTACAACATTATATACTTAGATACATGGCAGACTGGAGAAAGGTTCCATAATGTTTACATCAGCTTCAACTGTATAGAAGAGGATGCACCCCAGCCAGGTATGCATACAGAGATGCACAATCCTGTGCATGCGTAGCAGCACAAATGCATTTCACTTCCCATGTGTGCAAGATCATTCCACTTAAATTATATCTCTGTATGTCCCATCACACATGAATTGCATATAGTTATTGCTCAGTCCATCATTTTTATTCACCATTTGAAGATTCATTAGTACATATATTTAATAAATTATCACTTTGTTTTGTAGATGTATGGTAATGAAATGTGTAAGATTTTCCATGTTAAAACATGATCTCTTACATCATATATTTACTATACAACTCAATTATCATTTAAACCTTTTGATTGTAAGCATTGTCTATACTTTTATCTCCTTTCTTGCACATCTTTTTATGGACATTTTCAGTATTATGCAATCAACCATCTGCTAGTCATTAGTAAAACTGTAGCTGATGATCATGATTTTCCATTTAACTGAGCATTTGACATGTATGTTCCACTCAACTGTTCTATTTTTCTCATTAAAAAATGTTTGCCTTCTTTAAAATCCAATCCCTTTAAGCATACAGTAAGCATGATTTAAGTAGTACTCCCTCTGCTTCATGCTTAAACCTATTTTTCCAGTTCCACTGCAGAATATTTTTGCTTTTTGTTAAAGCTTGCATCACTGGTTTTAAAACCTTAGAAAAACTGACTTAGACAAATTAGAAACATGCTACAACAAAATAGCAAAATTTGCCAAAGACTCTACACAGAGGACACACCACTGTCTCACTCTAAAAAAATTCACCTGGCTAGAACTCCCTCAACTACTAACTTATAACCAAACTATGGCCCACAAACTACTATATCAATCTGAGAAAACTCCAGCCCTTCTAAATGTGCTTCAGTCATAATCCAACATAACAAAACTTCACTCAGCAAACACAAATCACTACTCCATCCATCCTCAACCCCTTTTCTCATTTTTGCAAATGGTGTTGGGATGTCATTTCAACAGTGACAATCATCTTGAGCCAAAGTTTACACCACCAGGTGGCTAGCCCTGCAACGGTAGTTCATCCATACTATTCACCCACACACACACTTGCTCCTAGGGGCGATTTAGAGTGTTCAATCCACCTGACGCATGTCTTTGGAGTGTGGGAGGAAACTGAAGCAAACCCATGTGACTGCAGGGAGGACATGCAGACTCCACACAGAAGGCACCCCAGCTGGGAATCAAACTAAATAATCTCTTGCTTTAAGGTGACAATGCTTGCAGCTGCATCACCGTGGCCACCCAGACAAATCACTACTACAAAATTAAATTAAAAAACACTGCTGGGGACTGCTTACATTCCTACCATGTTGCTAAATCATGGAATTTGTTACCTCAATCTATTAGAAGCACCCCCAACCTAACCCAATTTAAAAAACTACTCAAACAACACTTGTCAGACTCATGGCTTTGCTCACGTAACAGCCCAAACTAAGTATAAATTAATATAAGTATTTCTATCTCTCTCACAAACTGTCTCTATAATCTGTTATAATCTCACACACACATTTCTTTTTTTTACTTTTTTCTTATTCTAGCTATTCACTATCATACTGTCTTAAACAAAAAAAAACTCTCAAACTTAACTTCACAATCAAAATTGTTCACCTTTTACTCCTTTTTCTCATCCCTTCCTCACTTCTTCTTCCACCTGTTTCCCTTATTAATAAAATGGAACAGAATGTGTTACAAAACACATGATTATGTATTTCTTTACTACAAATGGTACATTATACTGCATAAATAAGTTCACTAAGCTTCCATATACCAATCAACTATGAATAACAATAAGAATCAAATAATCAGACTTTCTTATATTGCTCAACTATACTGTTATTTATACTATGATTTCTTGCTAACCTCACCTGATTATTTCTGCTGTTTATGTACTTTACAGTATAAAACCACTGTAAATGTCTTTATCATTGTATAAAAAGTATTTATGCTATGAATGTTATTACTTTGTTACTGTGTTCTGTCATGATGTGGAGCTTATCTCCCGGGCCTCTGCTGAAAATGGGTTCTCCCAATTGGACTCTCCCGGTAAACAAATCTAAAATAAATAAATATATGTCATAGCATCTGCTTCATCATGCATGCACTTTTGGGTGAGGGAAATAAATTAAATAAGAATAGTTTGACACATTTAAAAAAGCATTGCCTCAAGAAAACAAAATAAATAGGTGGATATCTGATTCTAACTACAATAATTTAGCCACAGAGCCAGCAAAAAGTGTGTGCTGTTAGTCACAGTTTCACACCTCACCTAGAAAATGTGGCTTGGCACTGCAATTCTGAGTTTGAACAACAACAACAACTATAAATTATCACTTTGTTTTGTAGTTATAGGGTAAATAAATGTGTAATATTTTATATGTTAAAATATAATTTTGTAGAGTATTTGTTTAATAAATGAATCTATTATTAAATAAACCTTTTGATTATAAAACGTTGGTTGTACTATTTCCTTTCCTGAGTATCATTTTTATGTCCATTTTCAATATTACACAACCATTTGTTAGTCATTAGTAAAACTTCAGAGCCAGTAAAAAGTGTGTACTGTCAGTCACAGTTAACTAACTTCGCACCTCAGCTAGAAAAGGTGCCCTGGCACTACAATTCTGAATTTGGACATAAGCAACTATATCATAATTGTGTCAATTTTAAGTGACTATTTTGGTCAGAAACTAAAGAAATTTATATATATATATATATATATATTTTTTTTTTCCTCTATTACCTTAATATTCTATTCTGTACTAATGTCCTTCCAATCACTGTTAGATATTGTTGTTTATTTATTTTAATTTTCTAACCCATAACATGCTTTCTGGGGGTGGCTATACTCACATCCTTTTGCTTATGGCTAAGCCTGCTCCTTCACACATTGCAGCCTGTTCCACAGAACATGACATTATATTGATCATCACTCCCCATTAGACTATTTTACCTATTCATCTAGAATGGATACAATCAAACTTACTGCTTACTTTTGGAATATCTGGGCAATATATCAGTACATTTTTCCACTGATACACAGTTTGCCTCCTTTGTCACATTTTAAATACATTACAATGATTTTTTTCTTCATTTAAGAAATATTGCTTCCATTAAATTTTTGTAAAGCTAGGATTTAGTTAGCTACAAGGACTCATCCTCATTCACTTCCTCTGTCTGTGAGTGGTACCAGATTTCTTGAGATTTTACCCTTGTTCTCTGATATTACTCTGAAATAGAGTTCTGAATCCCCCAAGACTCAATAAGATTATGATCCCAAATGCAAGGAAAGAATACCGTTGCAGATGACATTACACAGTAAAAGAACTGTTAAACTGAAAAGGTTTATGACCTTGATGAGAGTGAAAAAAGAAGGGCTGCAAACACATTGTTGTGTGGGCTTTTTCCTGGTCCAAACACCTCAAAGGATGGTTGTGATTACGTTCGACGCCACTGCAAGTATTTTAACTTTATAATATTTTCTTTAACTTTTAAAAATAATTCCTTCAGTTTATCATTCACCCCTGTACTGTGAAGAAGAGCATGGTGAAGTCCAACCAGGCACAAGTGATGGCACACACTGTTACTTAAATGAAGTGCATGCAGTGGCATGTGACATTCGGGTAATGTGATGGTACTGTATTGGCTCCAAAAGAACAGTCATCAGTGTTAAAAACCAGAAATATGACACACTGAAGCAAACCCATAAAAACACTACAAGACTACAAAAACTGAAACAAACTAAGTGATGAACCTGTCATTGTACACTAACGTAAAATCATTTTATATTTCAATACTAGTGCAGCACTGATCCATGGTATAATCAGGTATGTAGCTATATAAATCAATGAGTATAGAATGCTGAGGTCGCATCCTTCTGATGTGCTCAAAGACACCAGCATATAGATGAAAATAAAATACTGTTGTTGTTGTTTCTTTTCAGCTTACTGTACACTTGAATAAACAAAGAATTTAAATGTGCCCAAAATAATGAATGCTTCTTATATTAATAGCTGTCCAATGAAAGGGCTCTGGTATGAGAATTATAGGAAATGTGCCACTGAACCTTAATCACGCATTTACAAAATGTGCCATAGAAGAAAGGCACGCATTTGGAAGGGGATAAGTTGCAACATTGAGAACCAGGTGTCCACAAAATATGATCAACCATATTTTGTAAACTCAAGTGAGTTCATTTCTTTACTAAGCATCTTGTAGGCACATTATGGCTTACAAAGGCCAAATCACACACCACAACAGCTTCTTTGCTGAAGAATTTTGAACACTGTCACAAATAATGGAGGGGCAAAGCTCCAGAAAAGGGACAAGTTTTAAATATTATTTTAATTCACTTAAAAAGTTAATAGGATAGCAGTGGTGGGTTAACACGCATTTTCCAAACATCAAAAGTAGTATGAACCTGTAATGAGGGGTGCAATATTATTGACTGACTATACTCCTCAGTGATTTACCAGAAATCATACCTCTTAACTGTACAGATTTTCGAAGAATGTCCAGATTTTTGTCTCATATGTTGGCCCTTTTTTCACAAAATTGTGGTTTTCTAGCAAATCATTAAAGACTGAAGTCAGAAAATAATGAAAGACATTTGAATTTATGACTTCATACCCTTCAGAAAAATCATAACAATGCAAAACCTGTTATTCTATTTATGGCTTTGTCCAGGTTTCTTGCTCTATGAGGTTGAGAGGTATGCCAGAAAGTGAAAAATTTTGGGAGAGACGGGACACAAATCTAAGCAAAATCAAGGACACTTACGAGGTATGAGCTAAATATGAGAAAAACTGCGTGAATTAATGTGTGACGTACATTTGTATACAGTTCGCTGAAGCGTGCAGAGACAAAAAATGAAAATGTATTTTAAAATGCAAGGTGCAAAAGGGAGTGCATGTGTGTTGGGGTGAAGCAACAGTAGAATGGTGCGAGTAATAAATTGAAAATTATGGATAGATTTCTGGGTATGCAAATCAGAAATTTCTATCTCCCCACTAAATACCAGTCTTTTCTGTTCAGGGTCGTTGACTGAAACTTCCGCCATGAGTTCTGTAATCGAATCACACCAGTCCAGCCTGCAGTCCACCGCCCCAAGAGAAAAAAGTAATATTGACTTGATTTACCAGAAAGTTGAAAATAATGTTATGTATAACTGAGTAATCCATACAAAGAAATCTGATGTAACGTGCTCTTAAAGAGCGCCAATATCTGTAATTAAAAAAATTAATACCCAACATTCCGTTTAACAAACTATAATTATAATTGTAATAGCTACGCTCCCGCACTTGGGATAAGAAATACAAGTTGCGCTTGGTCGGCTGCTAATCTGAATCACTATAAAATTTCTGAAGTATGAAATGCTATTGACAAGCACGTGAAAGCAACGTCATCATAAACATTAGCAGGAAAGATGGCGGCATCAGGAAAGGTAGTGTAGAAAATAACACATTTTAGTTAGTACATGGTGACTGTTTGTCAGCATTTCAGTATGAGACTTAATTCTATATAGCCTAGTGATGTAGGACCGTTCCTCACTGTTGGGGAATGGTGAGGTATTAAATAGTAAAACAAGCTGTTGATAGAGGTTAGTTATGATATGGGTATTGGTAGATGACACTACAGGCTGAACAGCAGTGCAACGAAAGCCGTCTCCATGGGGGTTTGGGGGGCTTAACTTTTAAAAGTTATGTCATGTATTGCTGTCATAGTTGGGGGGTAACTTTTACAATTTATGTTTTAGATGCTGTCATAGTTGGAGTGGCAGCGTGCAGCTATGTGTACAGCAACTTCCCTTCTCTTTCTGTAAAAGTGACAGAAGCAGTCACTGCGGTTAACAGCGACAAACATTCTGTATACCAACTATGGTTGTGTATGCAGCTTCGGAACTCGGTGTGGGGATAGTAATTTTGAAAATACTATGTACATTGTTTTCTTTTTTACAAAGTAGTTGTAGTTTTAGTTTTATGTCCAGCTATGCTTAATAGGAAAACTAGAATAGCAACATTTTAATGTGCATTGTTTTAGTATGATAACAGCGAATCTATACATACGTTGTGCATTTCCTGCACCCATTTTTTTTATAATCAGATCTTTTGCAAGAATTCGTGAGATGCAACTGTAAGCAGTGCATGTTGCTTTTATTACAGTACTGATAATACTTCGCAATGTTTTATAATTGCCATTTTTTAAAACGTATTTGAATTTGGATATTGACTTGTTGAGTTACCTGTAGTCTTGCAGTCTTATGTGTTCTGCCCTGTCAGGACCTACAATGTCCTGTCCTACATCTTTCTGCATCTGTGTTTGCTTCCTGTTTCTGCGGCCAGCAGATTGGGTAAGCCGTTTTTTAGACAGCCATTCGTTTCTTACACAGACCAGTTTCATCAAGTAGCCTTGCTCCTTGGAGTAGAAGCAATAATGCATGTGATGAGTGCTGGAAGCTGTAGTTGTAATTTTTAGTGCTGTGTTACATAGTGGCATCAGATGCACGTTTCTTTAAGTATGGTCACTTGCCTTCACTGTGTGTCCTTTCCATATCCCAAATGAAGAATTGGCAGTCCAGTTATATTTCAGTATATTTATGATTTAAGTTGCTACTTGAACTTTACCACATATACTTTACTCTCTTCAGGGAAAGACAGCAAACAGTCCATTGCAGTTCTTTCCTCACTTTCAGATGCCCTGGGCTGTTTCCTAAACACAGGGTACCAGTACTGATGATGGTTATCTTGTTTGTAACAGTGAGATGGTGAAAGTAATGGTAATAGTTTCCATATTTGTGTGGAAAACTTAGTTTTGGTGAAACATGAATATTGGCTAGTTTTATTCTGCTGGATTATCCAACTCTTTGTGTGGATTTGCAAGCCACACTACCTCCTCTTCTCTTTCCATAAAGTTGGCCCTTTTTAATACCACTTTTGACAGGCTGTTTTAGACTAGCTGCATCCCTTCTGAACTGTTGTTCTCTTTGTTAGTTGTAGTCTCTTCTTACTCAGTTTACCATGTGATCAAGGGATCTCGGCTGAGGTGAAAAATTCTGATTAATCACAAGAGTTAAGTCTAACTATTCATCAGGAGATAGTCAACACTGTACTTTTATGTCTCCAAGTTATGGAATGCCATCCGTCCACATATAAAAATGACTGAAAAAATCCCTAGCTTCAAAATACTGCACAACTAGCACCTTGCTCAGTCATGGTTATGCTCTTCCTCTTCACCGGGTTCTCTCTCTCTCTCTCTCGATGTCATATTTTAGTTCTTGTTTCTCATTATTCCTCTTTCATCTTTTCTCCTTAACCATATTAGTATACTCTTCTCCACATTTCTTAAATATATTTTCCACTCTTGTCTTGCCTTTCTGCTTTTCTGAGATGAATCCTGTTTGTAATGTCCTAGCTATCATCTTGGACGTATGTCCTAATACACAAAATCCATATCTCTACTACCTTATCCTACAACTTACACCTACCATCCCTCCTGACAGCTATCTCATCATCAATAATAAAAAATACATCCTAATTTCACAGGCTACAGTAACTCTTATATGACTGTCTGCTAATGTTTTATCTTAAGTACATCTAGACTGTGTAATTTGTAGTGAAATAAACACCTCATAATCTTATAATGTGTATCTAGTTAATACTATTTTTCTGTTGCAATAACTTTTTATCAATGTAAACAGCACTTCAGTTCTGTTGCACAATGACTGTATCTCTGAAACTGTAGCCGTTTAATGTAAATGTACTTATGTATGTTCTTCTGATTGAGCTTTTCTCCCTGGGCGTATGCTGAAAGCAGGCTTTGCCCAGTCAGACTCTGAAGGTCAATGGAGACGAGTAATAAATAAACAGGTTATAAATAAATAACAAATGTACAGGCAGTGTGCTAGTGTATGCAGAAATGGGAGCTGTTATAGCCCATACATTTCAGTTTTCTTCCGAATGGTACTATATTTGTCTGATTATATGTACAATACTGTGTATGTATGTGTATGTATGTGTACATTTGTGTGCGCACCTTTGTGTCTGTAGTACACAGAGCAATATCCTTAGTATGCTAATAAAACGAGTAGGCAGTGCCTTTATAATAGCAAGTTTCTCCCATAGGAGTCTTTTTCTGAAAAGATTTCAAGCCTGCATAAACTAAAACACTGCTGGTGATTCCATGCTGGTTGAGGAAAGTAAACCTATATTTTTTTGTCTGTGATTGATAACAGCTGCTTTCTGTTTTAAGAAATCTCCTTGACCTGGTGTTTTTGTTCTTTGTGGGAGATAGACACGTAAATATAGGCTGCACATTTCACATGTATTTTCATTGGTTAAATTGTCTCTTGAGTGATGCTTAATACACAATGAATTTCTGGGCCTTTGTCTTTTTCTGAAAAGATTTCAAGCCTGCATAAACTAAAACACTTGCAGGTGGATTCCCTGATAGTTTTTGTTCACCCCACCCCCTTTGTTGTTGTGCTTTTTGACTTTGATGATTTTAAGCTGCCCACCCCTACTGTAATTTGAGCTTTAGTAAGTTCCTCCCTTTCTACACTTCTGTTGTTGTTATTTTGAATTATTTATTTGATTTTACTTGTGCTTATGTTGAAAGTGTGTTTTCCCTCTCATTGTCTGTTCTACAGATTTACTTGATCTGAATTCATTATCTAGCTAGCTGGTGGATACAGTAGTGTATTTTTACACTCATAGCAAGTACTTGTTTTTACATCAAGAGGTTAGTGGATTTTCTATCTAGTGCACTGGGAGGTAGCCTGGTCTCTAGGTTGGGGAGATACTTGAGATTTCTGCTTGTATTTTATTGGCAAGAGGGCCTATTAATCAGCTTATCTTATTTTAGTGCCTTTATAAGATCTGTACTGTTGAGTGGCTCTTAGCTCATTTATACAAAGCAAAGTACTTTTATTGAATAATCACACTTTTGTAAGCTGTTTAAAGTACACTGCTATATCCATATTTGTAAGTTTGTTTGTGGTAGCATTTCACTCTGGACACTCTCTTACGGTGCTTTTACATTAGGAGGACTGGGATTATTCATCTAGTGGCAGTAGGTGTTTAGCTGGTCTGTCTGAGCTGGAAAATGGACAAAAAGGCTCTAAATATTTTTTGTATTTCTCTTATGTACTATGAGTATATTTCATCAGTTTCCAAAAAAAATGGTACTGTCTGATCCTGCTTTAAGTTTTTAATTGCACTATATTACATTGTATCTGTTAGTTGTAGGGCCGTTGAAGGTAGTTTGTGTGGTCTTGTTACATATGGGCTCCAAAACAAGCTATTCTACATTAAGAAGGTGTTTTTCTGCACCCTTGTGGCAGAAGTGTGCTGTTCTAACCTGTCTGAATTAGGGATTGCTAGTGAAAGGCTTATTGTGGAAGCCACGGTGGTACAGTGGTAGTGTTGTTGCCTCACAGCAAGAGGTTCTCCTGTTCAATTCTCGGCTGGAGTGCTTTCTGTGTGGAATCTGCATATCCTCCCCGCGGTCGAGTGGCCTCCGAAAGACATGTGTGAATGGGCGTGCCTTCGCTGAAGGTTGGGTGTCGGGCTGGCAACTCAGCACTATAAAAAAAAAATCGACTGCCAATCATTAGCGGACCGAAGTTCCGCTGTGGCAACCCCTAACCAGGAAAAGCCAAAAAAAAGACAAACAAGTGAAAGGCTTATTGTGTGATTTCCTAGTAGGTAGCTTTAAAACTTGTTTCTCTTTGCTTGTATTTAAGCCTCTCATTTGCTCAGTGCTGCTGTTCGCTCAGCAACGATTAGCAGTGCCCTGTATAGAAGCAAAAGCCTAGCAACTCGTTTTTTTTTCCTAAACAGCGGTCAGTGAAACCCTTCCAAGCTTTTCTGCTACTCTAGGAGCAACTTGGTTGTGCACTGAGCAGCATTGCCTTATAGGTCCCTCTTGTAATCTTGGCGCTATCAGCACACTTATGTGAAATTAACCCATTCCGTTCCCTATAAAACGTACAGTAAGAGCTTGCTGTCATGGATGGGCAGTTTCCTATCATCTCTCTGGCCTGCCTGATAAACATGGACATCCTGCGGCAATGTAGCAGTTGTCTCATGTATGCTGAGGACAACTTACTCCTGAAACAAACAAATACTTTGAGAGATGTAGTTAGTCTATGAAATAGGAGGCAAGACTCTCACACAAGTACAAATCAAATGCCAAACATGTTCTCAGTGCGCACACACACACTTCTTACACTAAATAAGGACGTGACACATAAGCCCACATATGCTGAGGTACTCACTAGTAACTAGCAAAAAAGAGGCCTCCCAGGTGACTCTATTGTGAGACACAGGGATGTTCCCCTCACCAGGCTAGATAAGGGGTGGGTTACAGTTAGCTGCCTGTCAGGTGCCAAGATCTGTCAAGTCACTCATCCACAAGTACTGGTGTGACAATGTCATAGTCCATGTGGGGGTGAATGCCTTTAGATGTATCTCACTGGACTATATGAAGAGAGACATGACTGAGCTTTCAGATTATGTGTCTCACTGGCAGGTATAAGCCTAGCTTTAAGCAGCATTCTACCTTCTCTAAGGATGATGCCATAATACAAACAAAAAATGATTGACTTTAACAATTGGCTTAGCTTGTGATGCCGGGCCAAGGGGATCCAATGTCTGTCAACCTGGGAAGACCTAGTGGACAGGCCACGCTGCTTTAGCAGAGATGGTCTGCACCTGTCTCCTGTAGGATTTCAGCTACTGGTAAAGGCATTAGCCACCCATTGTGCATTTTTTTTTTTTAAGGCAATGTCAAAATAACCAACCTCCCAACATAACAAAATCCTCTCTAGATAAACTCAAGGTACTGCTGCTTAATGTTAGAAATCTGAACAAGAAACTGCACTCCCTGGAAGCACTCCTCACTTTGGAAGATGCTGACATCTGTGCAGTCACCGATACATGGTTCAAAGGCATGGAAAGCACCCCGGTCGTGCAGGGCTACAATGCCTTCCATATGTTCAGACCACAAACTTGAGCATGAAAGAATCAAAGGAGGAGGTGTATCCATCTTCACTAAGGATAAGTACACCTCGAGACTGTTGAAATAATGTGACTCTTTTGAGCTACTCCATGTTCAATTAACTATAGGCAAAGCCCCCTACCCCATCATAGTTCACCCACCATGAAACAGGAAAAACATACCTGGATTTGCCATACAGCCCAACATCTTCCTAATGGGTGATTTTAATTATCCTACTATTGACTGGGAAACATATATGACCACAAACATGCTGGCTTAAAGGTTCTTGGACTTTTTTCAATGCAAATACTCTGGAACAGCTAGTCAGCACACCCACAAGAGGCTGAAATGTCCTGGACATAGTGCTCACTAACATGGGAGAGCATTACACCCCCCACCCTCCGTGTGATGTCCTCCCTTTTGAGATCGGACCATAAATCAGTCTCATTTGATGTAATTTATAAGACCAGATACCTCATCAAGCTCAAAAATGCTTAAGAATTTTTTAAAGACAAACTAACTCCTGCTAAGTGATAGTATAAGAAGTTTCAAAGCCCTCTCAAGTGCAGACAACACAGACTCCTATGTGGAGGTGTACACCAGTGCTCTGTATAACCACTTGAGCAGTTGTGTAGAATCAACTGTAAGTGCCAAAAAACAAGCTACCTTGGTGGACCCCTAGTATAAACAGTCTATACACCAAGAGAAAGAAACTAATATCCAAAAACAAGAGAGAACTGGCTCAGCAGGGAAAGAAATCCCTCTCTAGCTTAAACAAACAAATTAGAGATCTTCTACATCCAAAATCTAAACAGGAATACCTAGCTATGTGCTGAACTGATTGTGGATAGCTCTACCCATACTCAGCTGGAGGTAATAGCCAACCTGCTAGCTGACCCCCCCCATCCCCTCCAGTCATCCCCCCCAAAGTATACCTACTACCATTTCTCAGCCTGTTATCTCAAGAGAGCAGCTCATCTTGGTGCTCTCCAAGGCCAAAAACATGGCATCCATGGGACCAGACAACATCCCTGGTTGCCTTTTTAAACAGCTTAAAACATGACCTAGCAGACCCTCTTGGATCCCTGTTTAACCACAGGGTGCAAACTGCGTTTATATCACGCTATCGAAAGGTGAAAATAGCGAACGCTATTTCATTGAACCTAAAATATCTAAACCACATAATATCGAACATTCAGAACAGCAAATTTTTTCCCAAGGAAAAAATTTGCTATTCTGAAACACACACGCACAACACAAGCACACTTAAAAAACATCAATCCACACATACTTAAAATCCTACAACTAACCGTACACTAAACTGTACATACACTATCTATCCACTTACCTTAACCCAACCCGAACCCTAAGGTCCGTCACTATCGCACACTCACCTAACCCGCGCCCTAACCCTAACTCACCTAACCCACGCCCTAACCCTAACGTCCCCACAATCGCACACTTACCTGAACCCGACCCGTAACTTTCCACCACAGTGCAGAAAATAGCGAAGCCACAGAACCCGCCAACCAAATTCTTTCCCTAGGTAAGAATTTGGTGTTCTGCAGCTTCACATTTTTTAGCGTACGCTGAAAACGGGTCGATATTAGAACATTCGAAGTTTTAAGACTTCGATGTTCTGATATAGACCCTGCAAACTGGCTGTGTTCCGGCAGAATGGAGGAGAGCAACAGTAATCCCTCTGCACAAAGGGGGACCATCAACCGACCCTGGGAATTATAGGCCCATAAGCTCGACTAGCCTTATCTGCAAGGCCATGAAAAGAATCATTATGGACCTTATTGACAAGGACATAGATAATCTTTAAATTCAGGACCCAACCCAGTTTGGATTCGTTGAAGGTTGGTCATGCCTGTTAAACATGGTTGACCTTTCTAAGAAAGTCACCAAGGCCCTAGATAAGGGAAAGACAGTGCATACCACCTATCTTGACCTAGCCAAGGCATTTGGCACAATTCCCCCATGCAGGTGTTATAGAGAAACTCTCCCAATTGGAAATTAACCCCTACATCATCAGATGGGTAGCCAACTGTCTCGCTGACAGGATGCTTAGGGTTCTGTGCTGAGCCCCTTACTGTTCAGAATTTATTTCTTGGAAACCCAGGCAAATTTTATGGCCTGTGGCTGACCAAGTTCACTGACAATTGCAAATTGAGAGCAGTCATTGAGTCCTTCAATGATGTTAATATACTGCAGACAGGGTTAATGCAGACAAATGATTGGTACCAAAGCCATGGATTAAAGCTAAATGCAAAGGAATGCATTATTATTCCCTTTGGGAAAGCTGACATCCCTGCTAATTACATTGTAGACAGAACCCCTCTAAGTGTAGATCCAGTGGTACGTGATCTGGGTACTCAGGTTGATAGCAATCTGAAGTTTGCCCACTGCATATCCAGATAATAAGGAAATCCTGTGGCACATCTTATGAGTAAGGCATTGCATCTAGATCTAAGGATGTTATAATTCCATTATACTCTGCCATCAGCAGATCAATAATGGAGTATGATGCTCCCATTTGCATGTACCTCAACAGACTCCTGCAACAGTTGGAGAGACCACAGAAGTTTCTCACCAAGAAATTATAGGGTACACAAAATTAGTCATGCGCGGATAGACTGAAAGCCCTGTCACTGTGTTCTGTCTCCTACAGGTTGTTAAGGTGTGACCTGTGCCTGGCTTACAGGGCAGTGCCTGCCTGAGCTCTAATGGAAATGCTACACATTCGTAAATCAAATTGCATGAGGGTCACGTGCTCAAAGGATTTTAACCACATAAACAGGTCATGCTGGATACATCTCCCAGAAACTGCTACTTCTCTGGAACAAGTTTCCAATTCACGTGAAACAGACCCCTCCATGACCCTCTTCAAACACAGCCTAGATCAATGGATGAGCGACTGCAAATTCACTCCTGAGGTGGCACACATGTCCCTCCTGTACAGAGAAAGTTATTAACTACCATATACCCTTACCTCTGCAAATTTTACTCGCCTAACCACTGACAATTGGGGCAACTCATGATAAATATGGCTGGGCTTGTAAGGGCTCTAGGGCTGTTTGCCTAGTAACCGTCTATGAACAAGATTGCTACAGTGAAGTTCATATGAAAGTGCCCAAGCAAACTTAACATGTCTGTGTACCATAATTGAGTGGGTTGACTTTTTCAGACTACTAGATTCTTGCTGTATGTTGAGTTTCTGTAAATGTCTGCTGTTTGTTAGTAACTAGTCCTGTCTTGCAGACACTTTCACAGCAATCTGTTACAACTGTGCAAGTTGTAGGAGTGTCTGCTGCACTTCCTGACTACAGTCAGAAGACTGCAGCCTAAACTTTCCTCATTCTCTGGTGATATTAAATGAATCTGAATGGTAGATAAGATTGGTGTCTTGTCACAATTCCCTGTAGTGTGTTATACGTGTGTTTATATAAAATGTTCGTGTGTGTATGTGTGTGTAAATGAATGGAACACATGGGGTCTGGTGTTTGATTCATTAAATATTTTGGAGGTATAGAGAATGAGTTTGTGTAAATGAATGGAACACATGGGGTCTGGTGTTTGATTCATTAAATATTTTGGAGGTATAGAGAATGAGTTTGTGTAAATGAATGGAACACATGGGGTCTGGTGTTTGATTCATTAAATATTTTGGAGGTATAGAGAATGAGTTTGTGTAAATGAATGGAACACATGGGGTCTGGTGTTTGATTCATTAAATATTTTGGAGGTATAGAGAATGAGTTTGTGTAAATGAATGGAACACATGGGGACTGGTGTCTGATTCATTAAATATTTTGGAGGTATAGAGAATGAGTTTGTGTAAATGAATGGAACACGTGGGGACTGGTGTCTGATTCATTAAATATTTTGGAGGTATAGAGAATGAGTTTGTGTAAATGAATGGAACACGTGGGGACTGGTGTCTGATTCATTAAATATTTTGGAGGTATAGAGAATGAGTTTGTGTAAATGAATGGAACACATGGGGTCTGGTGTCTGATTCATTAAATATTTTGGAGGTATAGAGAATGAGTTTGTGTAAATGAATGGAACACATGGGGTCTGGTGTCTGATTCATTAAATATTTTGGAGGTATAGAGAATGAGTTTGTGTAAATGAATGGAACACATGGGGAATGGTGTCTGATTCATTAAATATTTTGGAGGTATAGAGAATGAGTTTGTGTAAATGAATGGAACACGTGGGGACTGGTGTCTGATTCATTAAATATTTTGGAGGTATAGAGAATGAGTTTGTGTAAATGAATGGAACACGTGGGGACTGGTATCTGATTCATTAAATATTTTGGAGGTATAGAGAATGAGTTTCATAATGACTGACAAAGTCAAAAGGCATTTTATTTTTTAGTACTTTCCCCACAGATTACAGTAGGCTGTGTGTAACTGCGTATTTTACCTGTTGGAAACCTATGCATGTCATGTAGCTTTTTATGAATGGGTTTTCTCATTGCTACCCTGGTTCTGTGATGACTTTTAATTTTTTATTAATAGTGTCAGGTAAAATTGTGATATTCTAGTAATGTAGTGAGGACATTACAGTAAAACTTAACTATTTAAGTAATCCTAATTTAGATGTTGAGAAACTGGTTCTTTGCCGGTAGTGCTGTTTCCATTGGCTAGTTGTGATCATACTTTTCTTTTTCCTTTTATCATTTTTACGCTTTTTCATTCTTATTTTGATATCAGGGTTTAGTTTATGTAAATATAGTGTTTTGTTTGGAGTGTGGGAAGGGGAAGTTTCCTTTTTTAAATGCGAGTTTGTCTGGTTGCAGAGTTTTTTTTATTTATCACCACCCTATGTGCAAATTCAAACTAATCTGCCCTTTTTACCTATTAAACTTGTTTCTGCTAACAGTAGAACATGATATAAGGATGTAGGGGGAAAACAGAGTAGTTTAAGATCTAGGACCTAATAACGAGTGTGAACTGATGAAATCAAAATCAAGGTTGTAGATATGCATATTTGGAGTACTCAAATGAGAACTTTCTAAGCATTCCTCAGAAATGTTTGATTTGAAGGGCACAGAATGTTTATAACTTGTATAAAACATCTTTAGATGATATAAATGCACTTTTAAAATTAGCTTTTTTGTTTATAAATGGCAGTAGTTTAAAATAATGTACCGGTTTCTTGTGGGGGCAGTAAGTACATTTTTAAAATGATAAAACTCATATTGTTGCCCTTGCTACTAACCTGCGTACAAAATATAAACTTGTATCTATGCCTCTGATGATACTTTACCAGCACTGGTAAGCAATTTGATACTACCGTAACAATGTCACTGTACTGTAGAACTTATTTATGTAAGTATTAGCTGCTGCTATGTTCAAAGGCAAAAATCTTATAGATCCATTTGTGGTATACGCAGATTAACAATGAAAATCATAATTTTTTTATTTGTGCTTAAAGAAAGCTGAATAACCTTGTAACAAAATGAGATGCTAGACTACTGTGAGTATAAAAGATGTGCAGCACATGAATATTTATGAAATGCCTAGTGCTTCATATATATAAATTATCAAAAGTTTTGTTGATGAACAGAAGGAGACATACAACAAGATTTGCACATTAGTGAATTTTTCTAATCTGCAAGCAGAAAACTAGTTCAGCATTTGGTCATTTAAAAGATGGGTGTTGTATACCTTGCTTTTTTTCTGAAAAGGTCAATAAATTTCCCATATTTTGTATTTGCTGTTTTAGTAGACATGCATTATTATCATTTTATAAGAATATAAAATTCATTTCAGTAAAAAGAAGAAAAACAAGTTGAATAAATGGAGTATGTTAGGGTCTGGTACTGCAAATATAAATATATGGATCTATTTCAGAAGCTTGAAGTTTTAAAACTTCAAAAACCTAATTAAAAAAATAAAAACAAATTTTTAAAATAAGTTTTTACAGGGGAGCAAGCCCCTCTGCACCCCCCACAGCCCATGTTAATTAGATATACCAACTCTGATATTGTACTACATCCATGCTATACAGTGATCTTCATTCAGAGTTTCAAAAACTTCGATCCTGTGGTGTCTCTCTTTTGAAGTTTGACATTTTGAAACTTAGAGCTTCTGAAGAGGATCCATGTGAAGGAGTTGCAGTGAGCGAAAGTTCACCAGGAACTCCATTTGCATATCTCTGAAGACAATTGTGTTAAGTGTTTCCCTGGTGTAGGCACCTAATAAACACATGGACACTAACACAAAAAGACAGACATACTCACCTCTATATAGTCCGTCACATGAACCTCCCCATACACAGGTTCATAGTATGAAAGTACTGCATTCTACTAATGGCCTTACTTCTGCCATTGATGGCAGTGTGTGTATGCTGTAAAATATGGTGTACATTTCCATTACTTTGTTCCAAATCAGAGCACTAGAGCTTGTCTTTGAATTGTTGTGCAGTGTTTTTTCAGTCAAGATGTAGAACTCTGAGGCAGACCATATGGCTAATTAACATTAGCTGCACCCCTGGACTTGACACTGTTAATATCCTGCAAAACCACAGTAGTGTTGCTTGTCAGAGTCCTCATACTGCTGTAGTACTACAGGAGACTTTGAATCACTCATTCATAATATGCTTTGTAATCCTGTTAATTGGGATTGTACAGTGTGTTGTGTGTTTCTGAATAGCCCAATTGTGTATGGACAATGCTAAGGAACAGCTTTCTGATTTGTGGCTTTGTTATAGTTCTGTAGTTCATGATATTGTGTGTCTAACAACTTTATTGTAGTTCATGGTGTTATATGTCTGACACCAGACGTCCCCACAGATTCCATATTTGTCAGAAATTTTTGACTGAATACATTGTTAGCATAGATATGTTTGTTAGTGTAACATTGTTAGGATAACCGCACATGTATAGATAACGTTCACTAGATGCCACAGACCACTGTTATGTGGGGTCTGCCACCATTGGTATAATATACAGTTATACATCATTTTCTAATGGAAGACCTCGGGTAATGGGTGTGGCAAAAACATGTAGCTGGTATTCTATGTAGGTATTTTTTGTTTATCTGCATTCTTGAGTCGGTCTGTATCTGTGGCACTTCAACAGCAATGTTAAAATTCCCCTAAACCTGCAGCATTTATGCTTTCACTAAAAAGTAAAGTAAAAGTTGTCAAACTATACTCAGCGCACTCTCGACCACAAAACAGTCTAAGAAGCTCACCTAAAACAGTCCACACTCTCAGTGATGCACTTTAGTAAAACATGAACTGCAACTTACGTTTATATTGGTTTAAGATTTGCTGTCTTGGAGCATGTGCAGTTTCTGTCAATTTTATTTTGAGTTTTTGGATGTTGTTTTGTGGTCAGTGTTTTGAATGCTGACATTGCAATAGATAAGTTTCAGCAGACCCATAAAAATTTGTACATATATACACACACCTGTCTTCTTAACCATACTTATGGATGAAATGTGTATGTGAGAGTATTTAAAATATACACACACACACACACACACACACGTCAAATAGAAGATCTGCATGCACGTGGTATGTGTGTGCATATGTATAATATTTTATTTATTTTTACAGTTTAACTGGCATAGAGCAGTGATCACATTGGACCATTTTCAGTCTCCCACATATTTATAGATAAAATAGATGGAGTCTGAGCATAGTAAGTCAAGTGATGAAATATCTTGTAGTGTAGGCTCGGAGAATGAGATTCCGGGAAGCCACTAATTTCAAACCAAGTTCCCCACACTTGCTGTACAAGGTACTTCATTAATTATACACCAGGCCATTGCATATTCCTTTTATCCATTTTCAAAATTTTAAAGGACTGAATTACTGTTTTAGAATCTTCTCAGTGGGATGTGTGTTGAATAGAGCTTTACAGTAGCCATGTAGGTCTTTATGAATGACATCTTTTATGGATTTTTTTTAACAAGATTTCTGAAGTGAATTGTATTTTTAAAATGTGTGTGAGCTATTGTGCTGTTTTTTGTAGTGCATTTAAGATTAGTTGTAGATTAACTGGTATGTATCACAGTGCTTTATTTTATTTGTGTTAACTTTGTAGCTTTGTCAGTTGTGTTTTTATTTAAAATACATTCAAGCGGTGGGAGTGACGGATGCGTTTAAGGTGGAGGTGGGGTTACATCAAGGATCAGCTCTGAGCCCTTTCTTATTTGCAATGGTGATGGACAGGTTGACAGACGAGATCTGACAGGAGTCCCCGTGGACTATGATGTTTGCAGATGATATTGTGATCTGTAGTGAGAGTAGGGAACAGGTGGAGGTGACCCTGGAGAGATGGAGATATGCTCTAGAGAGAAGAGGAATGAAGGTCAGAAGAACTAAGACAGAATATATGTGTGTGAATGAGAGGGAGGATAGAGAAATGGTGAGGATGCAAGGAGTAGAGGTGGCAAAGGTGGATGAGTTTAAATACTTGGTCATTAGTTTAGAGTAACGGTGAGTGTGGAAGAGAGGTGAAGAAGAGAGTACAGGCAGGATGGAGTGGGTGGAGAAGAGTGTCAGGAGTGATTTGTGACAGACTAGTACCAGTAAGAGTGAAAGGGAAGGTCTACAAGAGGGTAGTGAGACCAGCTATGTTATGTGGGTTGGAGACAGTGGCATTGACAAAAAGGCAGGAGTTTGAGCTGGGTGTGGCAGAATTAAAGATGTTAAGATTTGCACTGGGTGTGACTAGGGTGAACAGGATTAGGAATAAGTATATTAGAGGGTCAGCCCAGGTTGGAAGGTTGGAGACAAAGCCAGAGAGGCACGATTACGTTGGTTTGGACATGTGCTGAGGAGGGATGCTGAGTATATTGGGAAAAAGATGCTAAGGATGAAGCTACCAGGTAACAGGAAAAGAGGAAGGCCTAAGATAAGGTTTATGGATGTGGTGAGAGAGGACATGCAGGTGGTTGGTGTGACAGAGCAAGATGCAGAGGACAGGAAGAAATGGAAACAGATGATCTGCTGTGGCGACCCCTAACGGGAACAGCCAAAAGAAGATGATGATTTAAAATACATTCAAATTTTGTTTCTGTTTTAGTTTGATAGCTGTTTTAGGGATTTTAGCATTTATGTAAGTGAGTGGAGTTAATGAGTTATGCTGTGTGTACTCTTAAGTCATTGCAACATTGTAGATGTATGTAGTGCTTATTTTGGAACTGGGTACTTTATACACACAAAAGACCTGGTCTCAGTGTAAGTGACCACTTGCACTGAAATCTGGCCCCTGGCGTAAGCGTGTTTATAGATAGGCCTTGCAAGTAAGTTGATTACACTGAGAATAATAGAAAGAGGTTATGCATTGTTACTATTGTGCAAAAAGCCCAGAATTTCCAGACACAAGATATACAAAACGATTAAGAGAGAAATTGGAGGAAAGAAAAATACTTCCACCGGAAAAAACTGTCAGAAGCTTCAAATGAAAATTTGTGTGCATTAATGCAACAGATTTGTGAAAACAGTGTGTAGATAAAAAACTTTGATCTGTTTGGAAAAAGAAGCATGAGGAAGTGTGAAAATATGAACAACAAAATCTAGAGATATTTCAAAAATAGAAAAAAGAAATAAAGACATGGGAAAGAGAGAGATTTGACATGGTGCAATATTTATGCAAAGGAGAAAGCCAAATTAATCAATATAAATAAGACAGCCCCAAAGCTATTCAAAGAGAAATACAGGCAAAGGCATCTGGATATAGAAAATTTCACAATAAAAAAAAATATCACAAAGAGGGGAATGTAGAAAAGAAGATTAGTAAAGTAGAAGTTAAAAAAAATAGAAGTTGAAGTTATGGAGTGCTTGCGAAATGAAGGATTTGATGTAGATGGTCTAACACAGGTTACATCACATCATGATGGAGTGAGTCCCCAAAGTAAGGAGAAGCAGGAAGATCAGGAGACATCTGAAGAAATATGGACATGGGAAAGAAAGAGATTTAATATGGTGTAATATGTATGCAAAGGAGAAAGCATAACCAATACAAAAAGAGCAGCACCAAAGACATTTGAGGAGAAATACAGGCAAAGGAATCCGGACATGGAAAACTTTACAATACAAAAAATAAGACAGAGGAAAAGCAGAAAAGGAGATTAGTAATTGAGAAGTTAAAGAAATAGAAGTTGAGGTTATGGCGTACATGCAAAGTTAAGGATTCAGTGTAGAAAATCTAATTCAGAAAGCACCACAACAGGATACAACAGTGGATATCCAACTTAAGGGGAAAACAGTGGAACAAAAAGCAATTGGTCAGGTGCCATATGAAGATATTTTGGAGCCTTCCACAGGAAACCAGTATAAACATTCACTTGAAGCTAGACAGCAAAGGAAGGAACAGGAAACTGTGGAAACTCTTGATGCAGTCAATGTTGAGGAGTGATAGGCCAGTGAGTTCCCATGTGACAGAGCAATGGATGGCACAGGATGAAATTGAAGAGAATGTGCCACAGGGAGATGCTATAGAACTTTCTATAGAATGTCCGCAGGAAATGGAAAACAAGGGATGTGCCCTCAGTTTGGAAGAAAATGAGCTAAGAGAAGAGTTGGTTGATTTAATAGACATAGATATATTAAGATCAATGAAAGGAGTAGATTGCGGAATGCCAGTAAAACCCAAAAAGTCAGAAGTTTGCTAAAACAAATGAACACAGTAATTTTGACTGTCCATAGAGATCCATGCGATATAACAGAATAACAGGATATATTACTGTGCAGCGAAATTAATAACTGATAAGGTTCTACCACAAGAACACAGGACAGTGAGGGGAAGGAAGGGGTAATCTATAAAGCAATTAAGACAAGAAGTGTCATTATAGAAGACTATAGAGGACGAGATCAACAAAAATACTAAGAAAGATACATGTGATAAAAGCAATGCGCAGTATTAGAACAGACTCTGATCTATCATGCACTGTCACAAATAAACTAAAAATTTCAGCACAGGTGGGAAAACTTAGATACACAGATAAATATAAAGGAAGCAATTTATTGATGACCCAAAAACATTTTATAGAGAACTGGGAAGCAAGATAAAAGGAATTGAAAGACTGCCAAAAAAAGAAATAGAGACGTCAATTATTGCAGTAGAACAAAAGGGCAGTAAAAGAAAGTCATAGGGAACAAAGGATCAGTTGTTGTTAAATAACGTCATAGTGGGGAACTGTAAAATGGGAAGACAAGTATAGCATAGTTTGACTACAAAAAAGTGTTTGATAGTATCCCACATTCATGGATAAGAGTGCTTTAAAAATGTATAAGATACACCCTACACTGATAGACTATATTACAGTGACCATGAAACAGTGGCAGACCACTTTGCAATTGAGCCATGGTAAAGGACAAATTATTATCCCAGGAATAAAAATTCAAAGGGGGGTATTCCAGGGTGACTCTCTGTCACTGTTGCTTTTCTGCCTTGCCCTTAACCCATTAAGCTGTTTACTTAATAGCTTAGGCCATGACTATAATTTGGTTCCTATAAAACAACAAAAGTGTAAAGATTTCTCATTTTCTCTTTGTTGGTGATTTAAAACTGTATAGGTCATCAGATGAGGAAATGAAAGCACAACTGCAGGCTGTCAAAACTTTTTCAGATGATATAAGAATGTCATTTGGTCTTGATAAATATGCAAAAGCAACCTTTAAAGCAGGAAAACTGCAGCACCAGGAAAACATCACATCTGAAGTAGTTGTCTTCATTTGGTCTTCAACCTGTGGGTTCCCGGATCCATATCGGATCCGACTTGGTCGCATATCTAGCATCTGATCCAAGCTCAAAGCTCCTCCCCTTACCCATAATGCCCCTGTCTCCTTCCTCTCTTCAGATCTCATTTGCCGCCTGTATGTCCACATCGTGATCCGAGCTCTCAGCCTAACAGTTTGTGGTATGTTTGTTATTTGGGTATAAATCTTATCTTTTCTCTCTTCTTTTCTTCTGTACTTTCTACCTCCTCCCTGCTTTTCCATCGGTTAAAAAAAAAAAAACTCTTCTCTAGCCCTTCCCTTTCCTTGTATGTGTGTGTGGTCTGTGTGAAAGTGAGTTTGCTGAGCCTGAGGTTGGGGATATGTCTGACACTCCCAAACCTGGCTTCAGAAAGTGTACAGTGTGTGGCCTTAAGCTCTCTCCAGCCGATAGCCACACTCTCTGTGTGTAATGTGTCTTGGGGCAGCCCATCTCCAGTCCTCCTGTTCCATCTGTGCCGGGTTTAATCCGTGCGCACTTAAGGACAGGAGCGACAAGTTAATTCTTAAGGGCCTTCTTCCCTCTTCGGGGACTCAAGTCCCTGTGCCCCTGGCTTCTGCCTCTTCCTCCTCCCCGGCCTCTGGGACTCGAACTCCTGTCAGGAGGCCTGGGGATGGGGACAAATCTGTGAAAAAGGATAGGCCAAGAAAGCAATCCCTGGATCGCTCGGCTCTGGCCAACCCCCCACCAAAAGTTAGGTCAGCTCAAAGACCGGAGTCTCCCTGGCTCCATTCTCCCCAGAGCCGGAAGAGCCCCGGATCCGGTCGCTGGCTCAGGCTTCTCCTCACCACCCCTCCAGATCAGTGTCTGTCCCCCCCTTCTCCCGCTCTACCTGGAGCCTTAGTAAAGTGGAGATGGATAGGATGATGTGGAAGTTCATCCGTACCCAGATACAGATGGGAGTCTTGCCTGCCCCCTCTCTCTCTGGAGCAGGGAGCACACAGCCCTTTTCCACCCCAATTACTCCTTCTCTGAGCCGGCATTTGGTTTCGGAGCCATTGGATCCGAGGACCCTATGTGTCAAGGGGCCGGTGCCGATGGTACCTTGTACCTCGATACCGGCTATGACCTTGAGCAGATCTGATCCAACTGGCTCGGATCTGACAAGCTCTCGGAGCTGTAGCCTCAGCGTTGGATCCGAGGGGTTGCTGTCTGCTCCGAGTGTGTCAGAACGCAGCTTCCTCTTGGTATCTTGGCACCTGGAGGCTCTGCTATGACTCCCCCATCGGGTCAGAGAGTGATGGCTCCTATTGTCCTTTCTGAGGATGTCCATTCCCCTTTGGCTTTCAATGTGGTGGAGAGGGTTCTCTCGGTTTCCTCGAGACCCTTGACCATCTAGTCCTCAGACTCTGCCCCGACTCCCTCCGTTTCTGGTACGGCTCCGGCCATCCTGTCATCTGAGGGATAGCCTGCCGCCACTTTGCCTCAGGAAGCTTCCACTTGGGAGCAGCAAGATGTTGGCGAGCCCTCCCCAGAGATCCTCATTGAGGAGATCCCTCACAAGCGTACGTGCATGAGGAGGTACTTAGACTCGCCGCCGGATTCTCTCATTGAAGAAATGGATTTTGAGGAAGGGGAAGTTTCCCCCCGAGGATGTCTCCTTTGGAGACATCATGGAACTCCTTCGCCAGTGAGGGGGGGGTCTGCCCATAAACCTGCCTGAGACGAATCTGTGTTCCTTGAGGTACTTGGGGCAGGACCCTCTACTTCCTGGATGTCCCCTCCCACAGATCCTTTAGTGGATCTCATTACATCTCTGGTGTGGAAGGAACCAGACATGGTGGAGCCCATTCCCAAATGCCCGGATAAGGTCTTGATCCCCTCCTCAGACAGACTGTACTGGAACAAGGGATCTCCCATTGATGCCATGGTGGTGGCAGTGGCCACTAGGAAGGAACTCGCTCAGGAGAACTCTACGGTCCACCCTCCTGACGAGAGTCACGGGCGACGGACCATTTCGGGAAGTGGGTGTATGCTTCAATGACCTCAGTTCAGGCGCTGAATTACATGGCACATGTGATTCGTCTGCAGCGAGACCTAGTCAAAGAGATCACTGAGTCGACCCAAGAGTCCTTGTCGGCGGAGGATAAGAAGACTTTCTCCATTTGTATGGCCACTCTAAAATCAGTAGCATACGCCTCTATGTGCCTTCTCTCCCATGCAACCAAAGGAGCTACTAGGGCAGCTGGTACAGGCATTGCCATCAGGCGACACGGCTGGCTCCAGCTCTGTCAAGTTTTGGGAATCCGTCAAGACGTCCTTTATCAATGCTCTGTATGAGTCTTCTTCCCTGTTTGGGATGTCAGTACATAACCAACAAACAAAAAATATGTATGTGTTTTTTGACTTTAGATACACTATTGCATGTCCTGGGGTGTGCAGTTGTAACACCAAGAACCTGGTCTACGTTGCCTCTTGTACTGTCTGTGAGGCATTTTATGTTGGCAAGACTATTCGTAGACATAGGGATAGGATATCTGAACATGTCAGATCCATTAGGAGAAAGGACACACACAATGCACTTTATTTACACAACCATCACATATTCTAATTTTAAAAAGTTTGTGTTTTTTGTGGTGGATCGTGTCATTAATTTTGAGAAAGGAATTGATTTGGTCAATAAAGTGGGTATGTTAGAAAGTGAATGGCAACTTAGGTTAAATGCCTTGAAATTCCCTGGTCTTAATGATTGTGTATCTTTGATGCCTATTCTAAAGTTTAAATCTAACCAGATTTAGTATCTTTTTTATGTTAACTGTTTACGTGTGTGTATATGTATATATATATATATATATATATATATATATATATATATATATATATATATATATATATATATATATATATATATATATTTTTGAATATTTAAGATTTGTATTTGATGTTTATTACAATAGTATAATTATTAATTTATATGTTTATACATTATTAATTTAAGGTGGAAAAAGTGTTTTTAAAGTGTGTGGCCAAGCTGAATCATCACATTCATTTATTTATTGGAAAGGAATTTTATTGGTTGATGTATTTTTAACTGCACCTATCTTTGTGGGGTTGGGTACTATAAAGATGTATGTTAAGTTGTCAATCTCGCCTTCATTCTTGCTGGATGGGTTCGGAGCCGAACCTCGGCTCCGACTCTGCCACTTACTAAAGCTCGAGAGCTAATTTTACCGGCTCGAGGCAACCCTATATTCCATGATGCTAGGCGATAACTACCCAGATCTCGTTTGCCACTTTAGCCAGCGAGGTGCGTTTTACCGGCTCTTGGTAAGTGTTGGGAATTGTATATATATTTAGTTACCTTCCTGCTTAGTTTTTCCATCCCCTTCTTCGTTTAGCTTAACTTAACAGTTAATTTCAAACTTTTCCCCGTTGGCACTAATTTTTTCCCTTATCCCAAATTATTCTTCCTCCCCCCTAGGTTAGGCCTTAGGCCTGCTCCCTTTCCTGATAGGGATTCTGTGTTGTGTCTGTGGCATGTTTGTACACTGTATCCCTCCTTTTCCTTAGTTTTTGTGTGGATTGGGCGCGTGTTGTGTGTGTGTGTGAGTTTTTTCTTTTTTCTTTACATTGTGCCCTTTCACTCCGACAGCTATGTCGAAGGACACAAAGGTCTCAGGCTTCAAGAAGTGTGACTCGTGCTGTCAGAAAATGTCTCTGACAGATGGTCACACTTCTTGTGTTTACTGCCTGGGACCCCTGCACCTGCAGGACTCTTGTTCCGTGTGCCATGCATTCAGCCCAAGAGTCCTGCAGGAGCGCAGGAACAAATTAATCTTAAGGGGCTTATTAAAGCCCGAGGGCTCCCCGACTAAGTCTGTGTCGGGGAAGCCTTCGAAGCCAGCCAAGCCGTCGGCTCCGAGTTCCAAGCCTTCGGCTGGTGGCTCACTGACTGTGGCAATATCGGCTCCGGCTGGAGCCGATACATCTGAGTCACAGCTTCCAGCATCGGCTCCGCTCGGCGCCGATACCTCTGGACCTCAACCCTCATGGTCGGCTCTGGCTGGAGCCGACGTATCTTCGGCTCCTTTGGCTCCATCTGTCTCCAGGAAAAGGTCCAGGTCCCCATCTTTGGAGTCGATCCATTCGGCTCCGGGGTCACCCTTGCTCTTGGAGCGGAGCCATCGGAGCCGTTCTTCTCGGTCGTCCAGGCTTTCCGACCATGACCTTGAGAGAGTGGTCAGTAGACTGTTAAAGTCTCAGGCACTGGCCCAAATGCTTCATAGCCCGTCTCATCAGACAGCGGCTATTTCAACTCCACCTACTATTCCTCCTTCGACTCTCTCCCAGAGTTCGGAGCCGGAGCTCCTCGGAGCCGTGACTGTTGTGGCGTCGGAGCCGATACCTCCCCCTTCGGCTCCGTCGTCCTCTGCTCCGATCTCCTCCTTGATGCCTTCGTTGGAGGGATCCGGGCACCTGGTCTCTCTCGCCGGCTCCGAGGGGGCGAGTGGCATCGGACCCTTGTCCGACCCTGTTCTCCCTCTCGGAGCGTCGGCATTGGTGAGCTCGGTCCCGACATTGGCTTCGGAGCTGTCCCTGTCGGTGCGGCCCGGGGTTCCTAGTTCTTCGGAGCGGGAGCCCTCTGGCCTGTCTGACAGGGGAGCCTTCGAAGTGATGAGGAGCATACTAGCCCCAGTGCATGGTCAACGGTCAGCTCCATCAGCTCCTCCCACTACGGTGCCTGCTGATGTCTCTTCCCACTCTCTTGCTCCCTGACCCAGAGATCCAACGCCTCAGGTTTCCCCACTGGGAATATCTTCCTCTTCCGAGGCTTCTCCTGATCCATCAGGTGAACCTCCGCGCAAGAGGACATGTAAGAGGAAGCATGTGGACTCCCCTGAGTCCATCACATCCGATACCGACTTGGATGAGTCGGAAGGATCCCCAAGGTCCCCCTCTGAGGATGTCTCTCTTTCAGACATCCTTGAAATCCTGAAACAGAGGGAGAACTGGTCTTCCCTTAATCCTCCCGAGGACGAGTCGGTTTACCTGGAGGCATTTGGTTCTCGACCCTCCACCTCCTGGATGTGTCCGCCTTTCGACCCCCTTATGGATGTGGTGGCACGGAAGGCGTGGACGGCTCCGGATTCGGTGGAACCCACCCAACGGAGGCCTTCCAAATTTATAACGGCTCCAGCTGATAGACAATTTTTATCAAAAGGTGTCCCGGTTGATGCCATGGTGGTATCTGCAGCCACCAAGAAGGAACTAGCCGATCCTTCAGTGCCTATCCATCCTCCTAACAAGGATTCTAGGACTATGGATAGGTACGGTAAGCGGATGTTTTCTTCAGCGACCTTTGCCATGCGGTTGCTGAATTACTTGTGTCACTTCACCTGCCTTCAAAGAGATGTTCTTAAAGAATTAGTTTTACAGGGTCCGTCAGCTGCTGGGTCCCAAGATAAAATCAACTCACAGCTAGGAACCCTAAACTCCATTGTCAACTCCTCCATGTGGCTCATTTCATATGCAGCTGATGGAGCGAGTAGGGCCGCAGGCACAGTTGTGGCCTTAAGGCGTCATGCCTGGATGCAGCTTTGTAATTTTGCAGACCCCTTCAAGGCGTCCTTCACTAATTCCCCTTTTAATGGTTCGACATTGTTCGGGCCTCAAGTGAAAGATACCTTGACCAGATGTGAGCAAGATGGCAAGACTCTTTTTGCCGTAGGAGTCCGTTTCTCCACCCCTTCCAGACCATATCCTAAGGGTCAAAAGGGTGGAAAGATGTGGTTCTGCAAATCTGAAGGAGTCTCGCCTGACGCAAGAGGTCAGTTTACCGCAAGAGGCAGAGGGGGTAACAACAACAGACGCCACCCAAGAGGCAGAGGGGGTCTGCAGAATCAGGGTAGCAGAGAGCCTCTCTCTGATAAACCCTTCCAGCATCCCTGAGGTGTTGCCCGACTGTCCACCTTCGGAGGCAGTCAGGGGAAGATTGTCGCTGTACCCACAAGCCTGGCACTCCCTCACTCAAGACAAATGGGTACAGTCGGTCATATCCGAAGGTTACAAAATCCCCTTTATCCATACCCCAACTCAACAAAAGGGACCCCTTCCAGACGTTCCACCCAGTCTAAGGGAACAGGCAGTGCTAGAAATATCAAAACTGCTAGCAAAAAGAGCCATCCAGCCAGTCCCAGCAGACCAAATAGGATCCGGAGTCTACTCAAAGTTCTTTTTTTGTTCCAAAAAAAACAGGGGACTGGAGACCAATATTGGATCTCAGCAAACTAAACAAGTTTGTAAAAAGTTTGTAAAAAGAACAAGATTTCGGATGGTCACACTTCAGTCCATTCTGCCTTTTCTGGGCAAGGACAATTGGATGTGCTCAGTGGACCTTCAGGATGCGTACTACCACATCAAAATTCACAGGCACTCCAGAAGGTTTCTCCGCTTTCGGCTGGGGGCCAGTCACTACCAATTCAGAGCCCTGCCCTTTGGTCTCACTACAGCCCCCAGAGTGTTCACCAAATGTATGGCAGCGGTTACGGCTCACCTGAGGCGTCAAGGATTCCAGGTGTTTCCATATCTAGACGACAGGCTCCTCACTGCCACCACCAGGTGTCAACTTCTTCAGGCCAGAGATTACACCATTCACATTTGCAGAGGGCTAGGAATCTCTATAAATTTCGAAAAGTCTGCCTTGTCGCCTTGTCAGTCTATTACCTTTATAGGCGCCATCTTGGACACCGTGCAGCTCTCAGCAAAATTAACAGAGCAAAGGTTCTTAGATATTCAGAATCACGTCCATGTTCTTCTTCAGAGCGACAGAATTCAGGCCAGGTATGTCCTGAAAGTATTAGGTCTCATGGTGGCTGCCATCACACTTCTTTCTCTTGCCCGCTTTTACATGCGTCTTCTTCAGTGGATGCTTTTCGCCCAATGGTAGTTTCAACAACTCCCTATGCACCACAAGATCATGATAACTTCAACTTGCAAAAATCATCTGTCTTGGTGGATGTTGTCCCCTCAAGTCCATCAAGGCAGACCCTTTATTCCTCCCTCCCCGGTCACCACGGTCACATCGGATGCCTCCCTGATCAGGTGGGGGGGGGGGCATTTTCAGGGCAGGACAGTCCATGGCACATGGCAACCTTTCGAATGCCACCTGCACATAAATGTCCTGGAGATGAGAGCAGTGCTTTTGACGTTGCAAGCCCTCCACGACTCTCTTTCCCTGGGGACTATTGCAATCTAAATGGACAATATGTCCGTAGCGTGGTATATCAACAAGCAGGGCGGAACCAAATCCTATCCCCTGTGTTGAGAAGCACTCAGACTTTGGCAATGGGCGATCTCTTCTCAGCGGTTTCTGATAGCAACGCATATCCCCGGGAAGTCCAACGTCATAGTGGACAAGTTGAGCAGAGCTATTCTCATGCCACACGAGTGGTCTCTCCAAACAATCTGTAACGGAAGAGATTTTTCAGAAGTGGGGCCTTCCTTGCTGCGATCTTTTTGCTACACCTCAAAACAGCAAATGCCCCGATTTCTTCACTCTCTTCCCCCTTCCAGGCCATCCCCCCAGAGATGCTCTAGTCCACGTTTGGCCTCGGGGACTTCTTTACGCCTTTCCACCCTTTCCATTAATAACACAGGTAATTCAGAAAGCAATCGCCTTGAGAGCCAAGATGATTCTCATTGCCCCTTATTGGCCTCGACAGATATGGTTATCGTTCCTGCATCGTTATCTCTTGGAGCAGCCTTGGCATCTGGATCCAGTACCAGATCTTTTGGCCCATCAGTCGGGGCAGCTGCACCAATCCCTCCATTCTCTCAACCTCACCGCTTGGTTGCTACACTTCCATCCCTAGCCAGGCTTCCTATGATTTCAAATCCCGTTCGGGATATTATAGTAGCTTCCCTTAAATCTTCCACCAGAAGGATCTACACAAGTAAATGGCAACGTTTTTCCTTCTGGGCAAAGGATAGGAATATAGATCCATTCACTGCTCCAATTCACTCAGTCTTGGATTTCCTAGCTGAAATTTTTCATTCAGGATCATCATCCTCCACAGTAAAAGTCCAGTTGGCAGCCATTTCTAATTTCCATGTAGGCTTTTCGGACTGCAGCATCATGTCCCATAAGCTTTGCAAAGCATTCCCTAGAGGTATCTTCTTACTCAAGCCCCCTGATCAAAGATCCTCCGCCGCAGTGGGATCTAAACTTAGTTTTAACATCCTTGATTCTACCTCCCTTTGAACCTGCGGCTTCCTGTTCATTGAAGTTACTTTCCTGGAAAATGCTCTTCCTAGTCGCTATTACATCTGGAGTATCTGAACTTCATGCCCTCTGCATTCGTCCTCCTTATTTAGTCTTTCACAAAGACAGAGTTTCTCTAAGGACAAACCCCTCTTTCGCACCTAAGGTGGCTTCGCAGACAAATTTACATCAATCAATTGACCTCACAGTTTTCTTCCCCAATTATTCGAACAGGGCGGAGCAAAAACTGCATTGTCTGGACGTTCATCGTCCGCTCCGATATTATTTGGATAGAACTAAACAAATCAGGAAATCTGATCAACTTTTTATCTTATGCAGAGAATAGGAAAGGCCTTCCAGTATCCAAGGTAACTCTGTCTAGGTGGCTTTCTTTTCTGATCACAAGTATTTATCAACTCAGAGATAAAGAGTTGCCTTCTAGACCAAGGGCCCATTCAACCAAGGCACTAGCTACATCAACAGCCTTTCAAGCCAGACTACCAATAGACACTATTTGTGCAGCAGCCACATGGGCCTCTCCTCATACCTTTGTTTCGCATTACAAATTGGACATGGTCTCCAGAAACAGGGCAAATTTCGGGTCCACCGTTCTTAAGAGTCTGTTCCAATGAGCCACCCAGGGTGAAGGTGCTAGAGACGCGGTCCCATCCAGCAAGAATGAAGGCGAGATTGACAACTTAACATTGAGAAGTTATGTACCTACCATAACGTTCCATGTTAGTTTTCTTCTCTCGCCTTCTTTCTTGCGTCCCGCCCTCCATCCCCCTAGCCTGGACAGACCGAGAAGATTTTCCCTTCTTTGAAGGATCCTGTTCTTGCATTTTCAGCCAAATAGCTTGTCTCAGGGTAGCTACAGCTTAGATAGCGACCTTTAGAGGGTTATCCCTTTTTCCTCCTCTTCTCTAGTTGGAGGACTATATTGCCTAATGTTGGTTCCAGCTACCAAACGAGATCTGAGTAGTTATCGCCTAGCATCATGAGATATAGGGTTGCCTCGAGCCGGTAAAATTAGCTCTCGAGCTTTAGTAAGTGGCCGAGTCGGAGCCGAGGTTCGGCTCCGAACCCATCCAGCAAGAAAGAAGGCGAGAGAAGACAACTAACATGGAACGTTATGGTAGGTACATAACTTCTCATTTTTGTTCACTGTTTAAATGACTCTGAAGAAGCCAGTATTGTTCTGGTGAAAGCACTAAGTCATTTGTTATTAAATCCGTTTGCCTCACCGTTCATTTGGTTCGTTCTCAGTGGCTGTTTATTACCTGCTACTACTAAGTCAGTACATAAGACTTTAGTTCAGAGTGAGAGGGATGGGAAGACTCTGATGTCAGGATCCACTTCTCGCCCCCCACACCAACGATCCTTCTCTAGGATCAGCAAGGTGCCAAGAAGATGTATTTTGGGAATTTCAGAATTTTCCCCCAGGCACTCGGGATTCACCTTCCCCCAGGGGCAGAGGTGGATTTGATAAATGTCACCTTAGAGGCAGAGGGGGTCTGAGAAATTATGGGTCTTGAGAACCTTTCTTGGACAGATCTGCTCAGCAACCCTGAAGGGTTGCCCGACTGCTCGTCTCTGGAGGCGGTCGGGAGCTGTCTTTCGTTGCACCTAAGGAAGTGGAAGTGTTACGAATTATATCCAGAGGTTATTCAGTCCCCTTTCTAAGGTCACCTTTACCACCCAGACACCACCTGGGCGTTCCACCCATGCACAGTGAGGATGCAGCACTGGAAATTGCAAAACTGCTAGAAAAACGGGTCATCCAACACGTCCCCCAAGACCAGTCCAGATTAGACATTTATTCAGGTTCTTTTTAGTACCAAAGAAGACTGGGGACGCAAGACCAATTCTGGATCTGTCCAGCTTGAACTGGTCAGTGGCCAAGGTGAAATTCTGGATGGGTCACCCTTCAGTCTGTCCTGCCCTTCCTGCAGTAGAACGATTGGCTGTGCTTGATCAACCTCCAGGATGCGTATATATCATATCAAGATGGACAGATGCTTTCGGAAGTTTCTCCGCCTCCAGCTAGGAGCCAATCATTATCAGTTCAGAGCGCTCCACTTTGGTCTCACCACAGCTCCCATAGTGTTTACCAAAGTGATGTCAGTAGCAGCAGTTCACCTGAGACTCCAGAGCATTCAGGTATTTCCCTACATTGACAATTGGCTCCTCGCTGCCCCTTCCAGGCATCAACGTTTGTCAAGCGAGGGATTCCTTTCTTCTTCTAGAGCAGAGGTTAGGCATTACCATCAGTCTCAATAAATCATCTCTAATCCCTTTCCAAACTTTAGACTTCATTGGGGCATGATTAGACACAATTCGAACCAGAGTGTTTCTTTCTCCAGACAGAATACGCAGTCTGAAGCTACATGTGCTTTGCATTCTTCAAACTCTTTCCCCAACAGCAAAAGTAGTATTAAGGGCATTGGGGTCCATGGCGGCCATGATCAGTCTCTTGCCCTTGGCGCGTCTTCACATGCAGATCCTTCAGTGGACACTTTCAGTACAATGGTCCCTGTTAGATCTTCCAACTCACCCTGTCCGAATCTCTCGAAGTGTGCAGGGACTCTCTTTGGTGGTGGATTCTTTCCTCTGACCTGGTTAAGGGATTGTCCCTTTCTCCCTACCTTTTCCCATGGTTACAGTGACTATGGATGCCTTCCAGCTGGGGGGGGGGGGCTACTTGGGATGACAGTTCAAGGCACATGTCCCTCTACGAGACCAATCTGCATATCAGTGTCCTGGAGATAAGGGCGGTGCTCTTAGTGTTGCAGGCTCTCCATGCCCATCTTCCTTTAGGAACGATTGCTGTCCAGACAAACAATATGTCGGTGGTCTGGTACATCAACAAACAGGGGGGAACCAGATCTTATCCCCTGTGTCACAAGGCCATGAGAGTATGGGAATGGGCGATCTCCACCAGCCATTTTCTGATGGCAACGCACATTCCAGGGAGGTCCAACATTCTAGCAGACAGGCTCAGTAGATCTGTTCTGATGCCTCACGAGTGGTCTCTGAATCCTTCAGTAGCAGAACAGATCTTTCGCAAGTGGGGTCAGCCTTGCTGTGATCTATTCGCCTCTCCTTCCAACTCAAAATGCATTGAGTTCTTCTCTCTGAATCCTCCTCAGGAGAGGGGAACCAGAGATGCTCTGATTCATGCTTGGCCCCCCGAGATACTGTATGCTTATCCCCCACTTCCTTTAATATTAAAGTTTCTTCAGAAAGCTTGCAGGATGGGGAGCTTAGTTATCCTCATTGCCCCATTCTGACCTCGCCAAATCTGGTTTCCCTCTCTGAGGTCGCATGTGGTGGCTCCACCATAGACATTGGATCCAGTTCCAGATCTCATATCTCATCCCGTAGGGATTACCTATCCAGACCTGGACAGTCTAGAGCTCACTGCTTGGCTGCTCCAGTTCCCATGATAGCCAGGACTCCTGGATTATCCTCTCCAGTCAAAAGAAGTCTAGTGGCAGATCATAAGTTTTCCACCAGAAAAGTGTACTCCAGTAAATGGAAACGTTTCTCTATATGGGCCTCTGTGTGCATTAGATCCTTTCAAGGCTCCAGTTTCTGCTGTGTTGGAATTTTTATCTGGAATTTTTTAGCAAGGTGCCAGTTTTTCTACAGTCAAAGTTCAACTTGTGGCAATTTCTAATTATCATGTGGGGGATAATATGGCTTCTTTAGCATCTTCAAAGCTTTGTAAGGCCTTCCTCAAAGGTACCTTTCTTCTTCGTTCCCAGGTAAAGGGCACTACGCCACCATGGGATTTTACCCTAGTACTTCAAGCCTTAGTTTCGCCCCCTTTTGAACCTGCAGCTTCAGTAGATATGCAATTTCTATCCTGGAACACTGCATTTCTGGTTGCCATTACTTCTGCCAGGAGAGTTTCAGAATGATTTTTCACAAGGACAGGGTGTCTTTGTATACTAAGCCGTCCTTTCTACCTAAAGTAGCTTCAGAGGCCAACATTAATCAGGTAATCAACCTCCTGGTCTTCTTTCCTAATTTTCAAAACAAGGGAGAATACAAATTGCATTTACTAGACGTGCACAGTTACATTTCTACTTGCACAGGACAAAAACCTTTCATAAATCTGACCAATTTTTCCATTTCCAACTCCAAACCCTTTTTAGGAAAACCAATTTCTAAAGTTACCATTTCTCAATGTATCATTCGGGTGTATTCAGCCAGGGGGATTTCCCCACCAAGTCAGGTGAAAGCGCATTCCACCAGGTCTATGGCATCCTTTGTCTCTGCCATGCTCCGGAATATCCTTCCATGAGGGCCTCCCAGGTGTCTGGTAGCTGGGGACTCTGTCCCACAGGTTGAAGACCAAATGAAGACAAAGACAACTACTTCAGATAAAGAAGTTGTGTACTCACCATAATGTTCCATCTGAGTAGTTGTTCTTCATTTGTCTTCAGCTATCTGTCCCTCCTTCCCCTGGCCTTGTGTGAACTGTGGGTGCTTCCTACGAATTGTGGAGGTGGTCACTGTAAGGTGCCTCTTATCCTTGTGTTGCTTTCTTGTATGGACAAGTCTATACTGGGTCAGGTGATGGTACAGGATTAGGCAGCAAACTCTATCTGAAGGGAGGAAGGAGACAGGGGTATTATGGGTAAGGGCAATTTGGCTTAGGGGAGAAGCTTTGAGCTTGGATCACATGCTAGATATGTGGCTGAGTCGGATCTGATACGGATTTGGGAACCCACAGGTTGAAGACAAATGAAGGACAACTACTCAGGTGGAACATTATGGTTAGTACATAACTTCTTTTTTGGGACAAGAATGTGATATAAAAGAACTTGAGCAAAAGGCAGTGTATAACTATTTAGGAATTGATGAAGGCTCAACAATAAAGCATGAACAAATGTGAATAAAACTTAGGAATACTTTAGAAGATTTAAATTAATCCTGAAAACAGCATTTGACATCTAGAAACAAAATCCAAGCTATAAACCATTATGCTCTTCCTGTCCTAACGTACAGTTTTGGAGTGATTGACTGGCCCCAAAATGCATTGGATAGGTTACATAAGGAAAACAAGAAGAATGCTTCATGCTCACCAAATGATTTATAAAAATCAGTGTATACCAAGATTGTATATTCTTTGTTCTGAAGGAAGCATGGGCCTCCTTGAAATTGATTATATGTATAGATCTGCAGTCGTGGGACTCCACACACATCCGCTGACCCACAAGACCCAAACGTAGTGAAAGTTTTGAAACATGAGAATAAATCTATCAGACGCATATCAGCATCAAACAGGAATGGAAATCAAACCAGAAGGAGGTAAAAATCAGGCAGCAACTGAATGGGCCAAAAGACAAAAGAAAGAATGTAAGGTAAAGGACCAGATGAGAAGGCAAGAAATGTGGAAAATGCATAAATATAGTTGCAAGTGTAGAAAACTTCTGGAAGAACCTCATGTTGATCAAGAACGAACGCAGGAATGGTGTTGAGGAGAGGCGAATTCAAACCAAGAGATGAAAGGTTAATATTGGCAGCCCAAGATAGTGGGCTACGTACACTCTGCTTTACAAATTCCACTGAACATGTGGGAGAAACAGACAAATGTTGGTTTTGTAAAACTGAATTGGAAACCGTCGCACACCTTGTTTGTGGCATACTAATGGCAGAAGGACTGTATACTGAAAGTCATAATGTGGCAGTACGTGCACTGGGGATTGTGCAAACATTATGGTATTGAAGTGGCTAAAACACTGGAAACATGAGCCACAAAGCCTCATAGAAAATGTTGAAGTTTATATCACATGGGATCACCCATTACCAACAGTTCAAAAGATAGATGCTAGAAAACCGGATATAGTGGTCCATGAAAAGAAGGCCAAAACTAGCATTGATTATTGAAATCACCACACCCAGTGACTACAGAGTGTTGTGTACAGAGAGACACAAAGTCATAAAATACCAGGATCTGCAGGCAGAAACGAGAGCAGCGTGGAAGAAAGATACCTAGACAGTTCCAGTAGTAGGAGCAACGGGCCTTATAAAAAATAATCTATAATCGTATTTAGATACGTTACCAATCCACTTAATCTCATACAAATTGCAGGAGGAGTTATTACTGGACACATCGCAGATGTTGCGAAGAGCACTTTTGGCTGACATCAAAGATTAAAACAATACTAATTTCATGAACTTTAATCGTACTTTGGCTTAGGAATGGGGTCCATTCCTGTCATGGTATTAGGAAACCCAAAAGATTTATAGAAATTAAAAGAATGTCTTTTGGAATCACATCAGATTTGTGAGAAGGTTAGCACATGTGCAAAATAGAGTATGTAGAGGACTGGGGTATAATTAAAGAAATATATGGCACTGTGTGTTTAGGAGTAATTTTTGTGACAAGTGATGCAGCCCAAAAGTCATGAACTGAGTTCCTGCACAGTGCAGTACCAGATTGCTTTAGGCTATTACCGATTGTGTTCTTTTGAGGTAGATTTAGGTGTGGTTGCTACATTGGTTGGTAGTACATATTTTAGGTCTGTCTAAGTTTGTTTTTAATCATTTTGTGAACTGCTACTTGCCATCCATCAGCCCCCTCTATTTATCCAAGTAACATATAAGGAGGATACACCAGGACAATCGAAGCCAACCAAGTAAACTCCAAATAAACTCCAAATAAATTCCAAAATAGATTTTTATTAGGACATATAAAGATGAGTGAGCGCTTTCACGTCTCCAGGATGCTTCATCAGACTTAATTAAATATCACCATAAAACATCCTTAAATAGTAATAAGAGAGCTCCTGTTGGAGAGCTAATACAACACCTAATAAAGAAGCTAGTCCATTGGTAATTTAAAAAGTAAGCATAGCGCTTCTCTGCTAATAGATACTATATGACTTGCATAGCAAACAAAAATATTAAACACATAGATGCATATAAAATCATATAAAAACATATAAAAAAACATATAAAAGACATATAAAATATATATATATATAAAAAAAATATAGCAAAACACACATATATAGGCTTAAAAATATATATATAGAATGCATACAATAGTACAACACTTAAAAAACTAGTCTTTTTATTAGCGTTTAAAAGGTCTATCTGCTAAAAAAGGTCTCAGGGAAATTTTGTCATTGAGACCATGACCTCTATCTGCTGCTAGCTTAAGTATCCATTTGATTTCTTTCTTCTCTATATTGTTTCGTATACAACCTAATCTCTCTGTACTGTAAATGTGTTCCAACACTAAAAAACTAAATGTGTGTGTGCTATCTCTTTGTAGCACATGGTTAGCCAGTGCATTAATTTCATCTTCTTTATTGATGGCATAAATGTGTTCCCTAATGCGCTCCCTTAGAGTTCTAGTGGTCATACCTACATAAAAACATTGACATTTCTTGCATTGACCTAAATAAACCACATTTCTAGTTTTGCAGTCTGCATATTTATTAAACTCATATCTTTTACCTGTGTCTGGATGTATGAATTCATTAGAATTCTTAATATAGCTGCATTGATTACAGGTACAACATGCATGCGTACCTTTCCTTTGTGAAATCATGCCATCATATCTATTATTTTCGTAACATAATAACCTCTTCAAAGACTTTGTGTTCTTATAGCTAAATGCAGGTCTGTCTCCTACTATTCTCCTAATATCTTCATCAAGTTGTAAAATATTCCAATGTTTTTTAATGGTATTGACCACAGAATAATTGTTATTAGTATATGGTATTGCTATCCTTCTTTTATTATTGTTAGCATAGTTGCTTCTGGTCCTAGCCGAAGGCATAGTCCTACATATATATGGTTTATCCTTTCCTTCACGCTCCATATTATGTAGACCACTAAGTTCTTTCTTGTGATAACCCCTATCTATAAATTCCTCTTCCATATTCTCCATGGCTTTTACAAACACTGAGTCCTCACTAGTAATCCTTGAAAAACGTGCTGCTTGATTATTGATAACATTCTTATATATATATGGAGGGTGCATGCTGTCTCTATGAAGTATAGTGTTTTTCCTACAGGATTTATGAAAAACCTCAGTTCTAAGTAATACATCTAAAAACTCAATCTTAGTTTGAGAGGTAGTGCTAATCAATTCTAAAAACGTAGTAGTGCCATTAGCATACGTAATGAATTCCTGTAGAGTGATGAGATCCCCTCTCCAATTTAAAAACACATCGTCCACAAATCTCCTGTAATATCTAATATACTTGGAGTAGATTTCATGTTCTAAAATATAAGTGGATTCCCCATATGCTAAAACTAAATTAGCATATGAATTGGCACATGATGTGTGCCCATTGCTACGCCTTTTACTTGAAGGTAATAGCTGTTGTGTGATGTAAAAACATTATTGGAGAGGACCAAATCCAGCAACATGGTAATCATAATAACCTTGTTGTTAGACATCCCTTTTTGTAGTAAAAATAATCTGAAATGATCAATACCCACGTCATTAGATATACTCGTGAATAAAGCTGTCACATCTAACGTAACCAAATAGTCTGAGTCCTTTATCTCATCACCTATATTGTGACATGCTAAAGTCTTTAAAAAAATGTTGAGTATCATGAAGAATAAACATAGTGTTATCTACTACTGGCCTAAGTTGTTTCTCTAAGAAAATGGATATACTCTCTGTTGACCAACCTCTTCCCGACGCAATTGGTCTAAGTGGAGGACTATTCATGTCCTTATGTATTTTTGGGAGACCTCTAAATATTGGAACCAGAGGTTTCTCAACTAAAAAATAACTATATAGGTTCTCATCTATTATATAACATATTAGCATATCATAGAGGTTAGCATGCATCACTTTAATAAGCTTATCTAAATCCACAGAATCAAGTTTAACATAAGTACTGGAATCTGATGATAGTTCCGTGATTTTATTATCATAGTAAATTTTATCTAAAAACTACTGTAGCTCCTCCCTTATCGGCAGGTCTAATAACTATGTCTGTATTGTTCTTTAGAGTATTTAGAGCTAATCTCTCTTCCTTTAAGTTAAAAAATTCAGGTTTGGTCTTATTGTTCTCAAAATGTAATAGAAAATCATTCATACAAGCTTTCGCAAAGCTATCTAGTAAAGGATGTAAAGATGGTATATATACAGAGGGTTTTTTAAAACCAGCATTCATAGCATGGGTGTCATCATTCTTAAATTGTAATGCTAAGGCAACATTCCTAGTAAACTGTTTAATATCAACAATAAGTTCACTAACATCCACATTCTGAGAAGGGATGAACGAAAGACCTTTATTCAAAACAGATAACTCATGTTCTGTTAAAATACAGCTTGAAACATTGACTATTAAGTCCGCTGGATTGGTTTCAATGACTTGCATTGAAACTCTAACTGACCTTCTGGAGTTTTCCGCTTCCTTCCTCTGTACTGAGGACTCCAAATGGGGTTGTTCTCCACTCGAAAAGGTAGTGGAAAATGGAGATTGTTAATGTCTTTCCCTGTGTTGCGAGGGTTAGGTCCACCAAGTACTGCCGTTTTTTTACGAACTACTTGCTCATTAATCCCCAAAATGTCTTTGGATTGATTTACTGAAAGCGAAGGTCAGCAAGAGGACTGTTCAGCGTTCTGCGTTCCTGTTACTGCAGGGGTAGTAGAACCGGAAGTAGAGGGAAGCAACGAAGATGAACGCTCAACTGAATGATTTCCAATGGTATCTCTGGTTACATCATTATACGGTCGAGTGGATTCCCTCGGCCATTGGAAAACGTTACCGCTCGAAAAATCTGAGCAGTCGCGTTCAAGTTTCTTCTTTTTTAATAATAACAGCTTATTATCCAAAGCTGTCATAGTGGTAGTAATGTCAGAGCGAAAATTATTAAGTTGAACATCAGTTAGCATAGATAACAGTTGTTTTTCAAGCACTAATGCCTCTTGAAGTAGGATCTGCTCATTCTGTTGATACTGTTCAACTAATAATCTCATATAGCTGTAGCTAGTCTCTAAGTTTAGCTGCTGCCACTTGGTCAATAAATCTGGATAGGCAGAACCAAACGTGGGCATTTTAAGAACACGAAGCCCTCTAGGGACTATTTTAAATCTCAGACAGGCTTCCATATGCCTCTCCTGCCATTGAATATTCTTTATTTTAGTTAGAATGTCCTCCAACTTACGCATTGTTTGTAGAGTCTCTATATGTATTGCAGAATCTTTCTGTTTAGAAAATGTCTGAGTAAGTTCAACATAAGAAAGTCTTAAAAGAGGATTTTCTTCCAAACTCAGCAACTGTTTACAGTCAAATTTCCTTTGTACTTCCATTACCTCAGTTATGGCATTGGTTCCTTCTGTCATGTCCCTGTCGTGTAGAAAATACAAAAAATGAAAGAAGCAGGTAAACACGAACCAGGATAAAGTACCCTCTCAAAAAGAAGAAAAAATCCAAATAACATATAAGGAGGATACACCAGGACAATCGAAGCCAACCAAGTAAACTCCAAATAAACTCCAAATAAATTCCAAAATAGATTTTTATTAGGACATCTAAAGATGAGTGAGCGCTTTCACGTCTCCAGGACGCTTTATCAGACTTAATTAAATATCACCATAAAACATCCTTAAATAGTAATAAGAGAGCTCCTATTGGAGAGCTAATACAACACCTAATAAAGAAGCTAGTCCATTGGTAATTTAAAAAGTAAGCATAGCGCTTCTCTGCTAATAGATACTATATGACTTGCATAGCAAACAAAAATATTAAACACATAGATGCATATAAAAACATATAAAAGACATATAAAAAATATATATATAAAAAGACATATAGCAAAACACACAAATATATAGGCTTAAAAAAATATATATATAGAATGCATACAATAGTACAACACTTATTTTCCACTACCTTTTCGAGTGGAGAACAAACCCATTTGGAGTCCTCAGTACAGAGGAAGCGGAAAACTTCAGAAGGTCAGTTAGAGTTTCAACGCAAGTCATTGAAACCAATCCAGCAGACTTAATAGTCAATGTTTCAAGCTGTATTTTAACAGAACATGAGTTGTCTGTTTTGAATAGAGGTCTTTCGTTCATCCCTTCTCAGAATGTGGATGTTAATGAACTTATTGTCGACATTAAACAGTTTACTAGGAATGTTGCCTTAGCATTACAATTTAAGAATGATGGCACCCATGCTATGAATGCTGGTTTTAAAAAACCCTCTGTATATATACCATCTTTACATCCTTTACTAGATAGCTTTGAGAAAGCTTGTATGAATGATTTTCTATTACATTTTGAGAACAATAAGACCAAACCTGAATTTTTTAACTTAAAAAAAGGAAGAGAGATTAGCTCTAAATACTCTAAAGAACAATACAGACATAGTTATTAGACCTGCCGATAAGGGAGGAGCTACAGTAGTTTTAGATAAAATTTACTATGATAATAAAATCACGGAACTACTATCCGATTCCAGTACTTATGTTAAACTTGATTCTGTGGATTTGGATAAGCTTATTAAAGTGATGCATGCTAACCTCTATGATATGCTATATGTTATATAATAGATGAGAACCTATATAGTTATTTTTTAGTTGAGAAACCTCTGGTTCCAATATTTAGAGGTCTCCCAAAAATGCATAAGGACATGAATAGTCCTCCACTGAGACCAATTGTGTGGGGAAGAGGTTGGCTAACAGAGAGTATATCCATTTTCTTAGAGAAACAACTTAGGCCAGTAGTAGATAACACTATGTTTATTCTTCGTGATACTCAACATTTTTAGAGACTTTAGCATGTCACAATATAGGTGATGAGATAAAGGACTCAGACTATTTGGTTACGTTAGATGTGACAGCTTTATTCACGAGTATACCTAATGACGTGGGTATTGATTATTTCAGATTATTTTTACTACAAAAAGGGATGTCTAACAGCAAGGTTATTATGATTACCATGCTGCTGGATTTGGTCCTCTCCAATAATGTTTTTACATCACACAACAGCTATTACCTTCAAGTAAAAGGCGTAGCAATGGGCACATCATGTGCTAATTCATATGCTAATTTAGTTTTAGCATATTGGGATTCCACTTATATTTTAGAACATGAAATCTACTCCAAGTATATTAGATATCACAGGAGATTTGTGGACGATGTGTTTTTAATTTGGAGAGGGGAATCTCATCACTCTACAGGAATTCATTACGTATGCTAATGGCACTACTACGTTTTTAGAGTTGACTAGCACTACCTCTGAAACTAAGATTGAGTTTTTAGATGTATTACTTAGAAAAGAAAATGGGGGACTTAGAACTGAGGTTTTTCGTAAATCCTGTAGGAAAAACACTATACTTCATAGAGACAGCATGCGCCCTCCGCATATATATATAAGAATGTTTTCAATAATCAAGCAGCACGTTTTTCAAGGATTACTAGTGAGGACTCAGTGTTTGTAGAAGCCATGGAGAATATGGAAGAGGAATTTATAGATAGGGGTTATCACAAGAAAAAACTTAGTGGTCTACATAATATGGAGCGTGAAGAAAAGGATAAACCATATATATGTAGGACTATGCCTTCGGCTAGGACCAGAAGCAACTATGCTAACAATAATAAAAGAAGGATAGCAATACCATATACTAATAACAATTATTATGTGGTCAATACCATTAAAAACATTGGAATATTTTACAACTTGATGAAAATATTATGAGAATAGTAGGAGACAGACATGCATTTAGCTATAAGAACACCAAGGGCCAGATTCAGGAAGGCTTACACGGAGTTTGAGTAGTGTAAGCCTCCGTGTAAGCCTCCTGATTCAGCAACAGCCCAAATCTCCGTGTAAGAGACAGCTAACACGTCTCTTACACGGAGTGGGCGTGGAAATGCTCAATACCTCATTTGCAGCTCCAAGATATGCAAATGAGGTATGTGAGCGATCCACGGCCAAACCAGTCCGTGTAACGGACGTGTTGCAGAAATGTACTCAGCTGACAACTGAGTACATTTCTGCAAAATTAAAACGGAGCTATGTCAGCTCCAAATAAAGGGTGCATTTGTTACAGTAAGCATGCCAATGGCCAAATATGTGGCCATTGGCATGAAAAAGTGTTGCAAAAAAGTTATATAACTTTTTTTTTTTCACGGATTTATGTGTTTAACTGTAGCACACCAGCAAACGGGTGCGCTACCTAAAACTGAAAACCGAGCTTATAAGCCCACAATTGTGGGATTTATGTATTACATGAAATGTCAATGGAGGGACTTGCAGAGCAAAACAATATGGCCTCCGTTTAGTGGTTGTCAAGGGGGGGAAGCTCTGTGTAAGATATGTAACTAAGCATTACTAGGCAATCCTATGTAAATGAGGGTTACAATACTGAATCACACTGCCACATAGGTAATGAGCACTTTCTGAGTAGTGTAAGAGTTAGAGAACCGGGAGGACCAGGGTAAGAGGTAGGTGACATCATGGGGGCGAAGGATAGAAAGAAATGTACCAGATTGGAGGGCAATGTAAGGTAAGAGATGACAGACAGACATCAGGGAGGGAGGTGTGTCCCAACAGAACACTAGGAAAGTGAAGAAATTGAGGGCATACGCTATCCCTACACTCAAAGTTTCTTGATATACGTGCATGCGTGCGTCTGCTCACCTGTGATACAGGTTCTGCATGTGGGAGCTTGTTGCAAACTGTTTACAACGGTTTGCACGGGCGTCACGCGTGTAAGGCAGTGTGCACGCGTTTTAGCATGAATCAGCCTAGCTAACACCGTGT